>NC_090728.1:100124890-100129890 GCF_036898095.1 Palaemon carinicauda
CAACCATGAATGAAAGTAAGAAAACTTAGCAAACTGAAAAGAAAAATGAAAGCAAAAAAGAAACAAAAAAAGAAACAAAAAAGCAGGCCGTGTATATACCGCGCTTTGAACCAAGAGCCCCAAGATATGAGGCCTTTCAACCCAAACCTGCACATTTAGAGCCCAACTACAAAGAATGCATCTATAATGCCAGGGGTTGGTGCAGATATGGGGACAGTTGCAGGTATACACACACAAATAAATATGAAGGCGAAAGAGCAAATATAATAGAAAAGTTGGATTTTTTAATGGCAGAATTCCGGGAAATGAAGAAAAGAACATCATATCAGAACAGGAAGGAAGCATGGGAGAATCCATATTATTACCAATATTAAATAATGGGGATGAAACACAAACCATAATAGTAATGAATGCACAGGGTTTAGTCACGAGTAACTCTAAAAGGAAAATAGAGTTCTTAGAAGAACTAACCCAAATTGAAAAAATAGATATATTAAATATAAGTGAAACATGGTATTCCCAAGAGACTGGCAGTGATGACCAGATAAAGGGTTTCCAAACTTATAGATCAGACAGAAAAAATAGGAATCAAGGGGGAACCGCAATATATGGAAGAGACATAAATCAAGGAAAAGTATGTGAAAAATACAGCAACACAGAATGTGAATTGATTGCGGTAGAATTTGAATTTGAAAAACTAATGAATATTGTAGTTTACAGACCCCCAAACACTAAGGAGTTTGACATAATAATAGAAAAAATAGATGATATATGTAGAAACCATAAAGACTGGAATATACTCCTATCCGGAGATTTTAACTTTCCTTTCGTGGATTGGAAAGAACGGATAGAAGAAAGTGGTTGTATGTATACATATAAAAAAGATAGTAATAGTAGCGCAGAAGATAAGAGGCAATTTGAAAAGCTTCAAGATATGCTATTAGAACATAATATGCAACAAATAAACCACATTCCAACAAGAAAGGAAAATGTCCTAGATCTAGTATTTGTGAATGAGGTGAATTATGTTAAAGAAATAATAGTGTATAACACGGGAATTTCAGACCACAATGTCATAGAATTGATAGTTCATTCCAAAGCAAGTGATCACAGAATTAATAAAAGCACAAAACTTTGGGAAGGATATGGAAAATATAACTTTTACAGTAAGAATATAAAATGGTCAGAAATAAATGAAGAACTGAATAAAGAATGGGAAAATGTATTTATAAGTGATAATATACAGGTAAATACGGATATATTGTACAAAATACTGGAGAAAATTGTTGAAAAATATGTACCGAAAAAAAACAATAAACAAAAGACGTGCATACCACGAGACAGAAGGATCTTATTTCAGAAAATTAAAAAGTGGAAGAAAAATCTTGCAAAAGAAAAAAATGTGTGGAAAATGAGGGAAATAAAATGTAAGATAGAAAATGCAGAACAAAAGATTATACAGTCGAAAGAAAATGAAAAAAGGGACTTAGAAGAAAGGACACTTCAAATATAAAAAGAAACCCCAAAGTACTTTACTCCTATGCAAAAAAGATGAATAAAAGGAGAATAGAAATAGGCCCTCTAAGAATTGAAGGACGGCTAACGAATGAAAAAAGGAAATATGCAACATATTAGCAGAAAAATATAAGAGTGAGTTCACGCCAAGAATTGCGAATGAGAATAATGAAACAGAAATGAGAGAAGAAAATGTTGAATATCTAACGGATATAGATATTAATGAAGCAGATATTGTCACGGCTATAAACGAAATTAAAAATGGATCGGCAGCCGGACCAGATGGAGTTCCAGCGATTTTGTTAAAAAAAACTGCAAACACTATCGCGAAGCCACTTGCAATACTGCTAAGACAGAGTATAGATATGAGCGAGATATATGTTAAACATAAATTAGCTTATATAACCCCTATCTTCAAAAGTGGATCAAGACTAGAGGCAAGCAAGTATAGACCTGTTAGTCTAACATCACATATTATGAAAGTGTATGAGAGGGTAATAAAAAAGAAAATAATGAACCATTTGGTCAAAAATAATTTGTTTAATATGGGTCAACACGGTTTCGTACCTGGAAAAAGTACACAGACCCAACTGATAGCTCACTATGAAAACATATACAATAATATGATAAATGAAAAAGACACAGATGTGATCTATCTAGATTTTGCAAAAGCCTTTGACAAGGTAGACCATAACATATTGGAGAAAAAAATGAGAAAGCATAATATTGTGGGAAAGATAGGAAAATGGGTAAAAGAATTCCTGCAAAACAGAAAACAGATAGTGGTTGCAAATGACGAGAAATCAGATGAAGCCCAGGTAATATCTGGTGTGCCCCAAGGTACGGTATTAGCTGCACTGCTATTTGTTATTATGATCTCAGACATAGACTGTGATGTTGAAAACTCCGTAGTGAGAAGTTTCGC
Source organism: Palaemon carinicauda (assembly GCF_036898095.1). Taxonomy (NCBI): domain Eukaryota; kingdom Metazoa; phylum Arthropoda; class Malacostraca; order Decapoda; family Palaemonidae; genus Palaemon; species Palaemon carinicauda. Next base: position 100,127,331 of record NC_090728.1, read on the forward strand.
CGATGACACAAGAATAAGTAGAGAAATTACTTGTGATGAAGATAGGAACTCACTACAAAGAGATCTAAACAAAATATATGAATGGGCGGAGATAAATAGGATGGTATTTAACTCCGATAAATTCGAATCAATAAATTATGGAAACAGAGAAGGAATGGTGTATGCATACAAGGGACCTAATAATGAGACAATCACAAACAAGGAAGCAATTAAAGACCTTGGTGTAATTTTAAATAGGAATATGTTATGCAACGACCAAATAGCAACACTGTTGGCTAAATGTAAAGCAAAAATGGGAATGTTATTCAGACACTTTAAAACAAGAAAAGCTGAACACATGATTATGCTTTACAAAACTTATGTGCGTAGTACACTCGAGTACTGCAATGTGATATGGTACCCACACTACCAAAAGGATATTGCGCAAATAGAGAGTGTACAAAGGTCCTATACTGCTAGAATAGAAGAAGTTAAGGACCTTGATTACTGGGAAAGACTGCAATTTTTAAAACTATACAGTCTAGAAAGGAGAAGAGAACGCTACATGATAATACAAGCATGGAAGCAAATAGAAGGAATTGCTGAAAACATCATGGAGCTTAAAGTATCAGAAAGAGCAAGCCGAGGTAGATTAATAGTACCAAAAAGCATTCCAGGTAAACTGAGAAAGGCGCACAGGACATTAATCCACTACGCACCAGCATCGATAATGCAGCGACTATTTAATGTGCTGCTAGCTCATCTAAGAAACATATCAGGAGTGAGCGTAGATGCGTTTAAAAATCAGCTCGATAAATACCTAAGATGCATCCCAGACCATCCAAGACTGGAAGATGCAAAATACACCGGAAGATGTATTAGCAACTCTCTGGTGGATATACGAGGTGCCTCACACTGAGGGACCTGGGGGAACCCAAACAAAAAATAAGGCAATAAGGCAATAAGGTAAGGCTCTCTCTCTCTCTCTCTCTCTCTCTCTCTCTCTCTCTCTCTCTCTCTCTCTCTCTCTCTCTCTCTCTCTTTCATATGTATATTATATATAATATATACTGTATTTACATATATTACATATATATATATATATATATATATATATATATATATATATATATATATATATATATATATATATATATACATATATATATATATATATATATATATATATATATATATATATATATATATATAAATTAATAAATAAATATATATAAGCATATATGTAAATATATACATACGTATATGAATTAATATATATATATATATATATATATATATATATATATATATATATATATATAATATATATATATATATATTTATATATATATATTATATATATATATATATATATTTTATATGTATATATATGTATATATATAAAACATACATACATACATACATATATACATACATACATATATACATATATACAATTTTATCAATATTTTCCAGAAGTGTTAATGGATATTAACCTATCAAAAAAATCAGGATTTCAGAAACTAAATTCCTCTTCTAATCGTTAATGAATTCCTATCTTTTTTCTTATTACCTCAACAATGATTTCAACAGTAGATTTTTGTTTTGAAGGATTTCAATCTGAGGCAGATTTCTATGATGAAAACAATTTTCAACTATAGGTAGAACTTTTCGGTTGGCTGCACTATCTCTAACAGACTGTATTCACTGTAGCATATGTGCAAAACATTTACCTTTAATAAAAAGAAATATTGCAATAATAAACAGAAATCCGGATCTGATATCAGTAGGACAGAAAGGTGCTTCATGGAACGTTTAATGATTCACTGTAATTTAATCATTTAATTTCGTGATTGTGAAATTGACATCAGTGACTTGAGCTGCGTATAGACGAAAAAATACAGTGGATAAAAAGAGTTTCCAAATATTTCCATGCTCTAGGCTCAACGTCATTGGGTCTATTAAATGTTTATAGAACTGGATTTTCCCTAATATCGCCAGGTTCAATCCGTGAAACTTGTTCAGCTAACTCATTTGATTTTGAGACCCTAAATAGGTACACTGAACTGCGACTACGTTAAATGTTACTTAGAAGTTAATATATGTATCCTGTTCTTTTATTAAACTAGAGATATTATCAAGTTTCAGAAATGCTTCTCTCTCTCTCTCTCTCTCTCTCTCTCTCTCTCTCTCTCTCTCTCTCTCTCTCTCTCTCTCTCTCTCTCTCTCTCTCTCTCCGTTAATTAAAACTTGTGGTTAAAATATTTTTTTGATTAGTCGAGTTTCATAGTGTATCGATCATTCAGTCATCTATGAGTATAAAACGTTGATATCCACATATATTTTGCTTCGTTTGAAATTCCTTATTCTTTACTTATCGATTGAACTATCTTATTTATTACTGGCTCAAACTAGCTATATTTGACAACTTTAAGATGAAGTCATACCTATGTTATAAAAAGAAATGACTTAATAATATTCGGAATTTATTGGTTAGAGCATGAGGCAGCTACAACATACGTAATTAATACAATAATTAGATATGTGGTTGTAACGTTCTAAAGTACTGTCAACTTCTGGT
>NC_090728.1:100132390-100139890 GCF_036898095.1 Palaemon carinicauda
AAGAAATATAGCCTCTCCCACGTTTGTACCTAGACTGTGGTCTGTCCAGTGATATAACATGGTCTGTAGTATTAAATTAAATCCCTTTTTGAGCGGGGATACATTAACGTGGTGAAAGGATTTGTGTATCGCCATTATCAGCAAAGTTGTTCTCGTCAGGGCCACCCATACTAGATAGGTTTGCTGTGAGCGATCAGACTAAAGTCTCCTACCATCATCAATCTACGGGGGCCAGAGGGATGACGAAAATGGCCAAACCTAAGACATGACATAAGGTATATTTGAAGCAATTTTCCTGCATTAGAGTAGATATGGCTTCATTTGTTGTTCTTGATGTTGTACAGGCTAGTATTAAATACCCATCCGAGGATAACCCGGGGATTATATTTGTATAACAAGGTTGTTCCACCCCAAGTGTATGCTATGCTATATGTATAAAGGTGCCATTAAGAGACGCATGCCAAATGCCTTTAACCGAACTATTTTCCATTTTCTAACTAATCCTCATGGGTTGATTATGAGATAAACTCCTAATTGTAAATTTGCAACATTCAGACGCGCACAGAAAGATCTCCGCAAATTTGGTTAATATTTTGATGATGAATCGTTATATGAAGTATATAAACCTTTTTTGTATATGTGAATATTCCTCATATCAATTTAAAGTGATTTATATTGTAAGTGAACTTCATAAACAATTCAAATAGTGCAGCATGATTTGATGATTGTCTCTTCAAACTCATTTATTAATGTAGGAATGACCATTGAAGTAAAACATAACGAAAATATTGAGATAAAGAAACAGCTATGTCAAAATAAAGTGTCGAGTAAAATAATGTAATAGGACGTATGTAAAAAATATCAAGTTATCGTCTGCTTTCTTATCAATTTCCTTTGAAAACTTATTCCTCTTTGAATTAACATAGAAAAGGCATAAAATGAACAATGTACTCGATAAAGTTGAAAAGTGAAAATAGACAAAGATTCGTACAAGCTCGAGTGATGTCTATGATAACAGGGTAGCGACTTGGTGCATGAAGATATTTAGAGACGGGTTTGTCATACTGTAAGTTTCAAATATAATGAGACATGTGTGGAAAGACTATAGAACTGGCTGTAAAATGTTTGGAATTCGTTAGGTGTGATCAAATAATACAAAAAAATGTTCAGCCATCTTCCATGAAGGAAACGAACTTTGGGTTTTGAGAACAATTGCAAGAATATGTAAACTGTTCAGGTTAATTTTTAGAACCAAAAAGCTTTTATAAGATTTAAAGATTTTAACAATATTTTTACATATTTTGTACAATGAAATGGTTTTATTTCTGAACTATTTTAGAAGAAATAGGGAGTAATATTAAAAAGTAATATATGATGTAAATCCATTATCATTAAGAGAAAACAGAAAGCCAAAGGGCACATACCGATGATCACAAACACAAACAGCACAAAGAATGTTGAGTAATTAGTGTGCAAAAATAGGTTGGCTAAGGCACCAGCAACCCGTTGAGATATTACTGTACTACCAGAGTTATTAGGTCCGTTTCTTCCGAAATACACTACACTGGATCCCTCTTTAGTAACGGCTCACCTTTTCTTTCCCTACATATTAACCGAATAGTTTTGACTAATCTTTACATATTCTCCTCTTTCCTCATACACCTAACAATACTTATGAAATAAAAAAAAAAAAAAATATTCTTCACTCAAGGGGTCAACTACTGCACTGTAATTGTTCAGTGACTACTTTCCACTTGCTAACGGTAGAAGAGACTCTTTATCTATGGTAAACAGCTCACCCAGTAGAATGGCACTCCAAATTCAAATAATTGTTCTCTAGCTTTGGGTAGTGCCCTAGATTCTGCAACATGGTCTACCACTGTCTGAGGTAGAGTTCTCTAGCTTGAGGGAACACTCAAGCCCACTATTGTTTTCTTATTTTCTTTCCTCATTAGGTTATTTTCCGTGTTGGAGCCCTTCGGCTTATAGTATCCTACTTTTCCAAGTAGGGTTTAGCTTAGCTAGTAATAATAAAGATAATCTAATGTAACCAATGCTTTAGTGTCGTAAAATGATAATGAAATCTCGATACCCCTTTTATACTGGAAATAACAAAAGAAAAAATAAATAAATAAAATGAAACGTTACAAACCTACTTAATTCCTATTATCTACTTGTTTTCTTGGTTTATATAGCATTCCAGTAAAACAGTAGATGAAACTGGAAAAGAATCATGAACCAGAATTTGAAGACTCAGGAACCGATTCATGAGATATCAAAATTGCTTGATACGCTAAAATCACAAGTCTAAAGGGTTATGAATTAAGGCGTTACGATCTCTAAGACTTGAGCATTTTCCATACTGAATTACGGTAAATCTCTCTCTCTCTCTCTCTCTCTCTCTCTCTCTCTCTCTCTCTCTCTCTCTCTCTCATATGCAAATACTCACACACACACACACACACACACTGACACGCGCGGAACTTAATTGGATCATGAATGACAACATATATAAGTGTACATTACTCCAAATTCTTTGTGCTATCTATGATTTTGGTTTCTAAGCATAGAGTAATTAATTTAGTGAAACTGGCATGATATGATGAGCGAGGTGTCAGCTGGGATGTGCTGCTATTCGCAAACACTCAGGGAATCCTCAGCCTTCACTAGTCCACGGTCATAACAGATTCCGGCATCCATCGTCCTCTTAGAGGACAAGTGGGTTTACATTATTCTTGGGAAACTACCCATTTATCCTTTCGTTAAAGTGATAGATTGTTTCATTGTAATTCCCTGTCTGAATGTGGATATTAAATAGTTTAGCATAAAACATATCAGTAAACGAATCACAATTAATTCATGATAAAAAAAAAAATCTTTTAAATCTTTTGGTGCATCAGAGATTTTTGGCTTTTCTATTATGTTATCCCTTTGTCTTATGATATGAAAAGCTATTGAAATCTGATATTGTCTCCTTTTCGTTAGATGAATTTCACTCTGCGATGTTCAGACTGCAACGTGCATATATTTAAATAGGTTCATTCTATAGATATCCACCTTCTAGAAGATTCCCATTTTTACTCCATAACCCCTAACTTCTTGGGAAACAGTATCCATCCATTTTTCGTACAATTTATAGTAGTCATATTTTATCGGAACTACTTGGCGACAAATTCGTACTTGGAGAAATGAATTAATCACATCTTTTTAGTTATTTCATATTAATAGGGCATTCGTTCCTCGTCATAATTTGGCTCAGGTGCAACAAAATCACAAGAATTTTTTTTCTTGATAATGGATAAATTTAGGAAAATTGCCGTATGAGTATCACAGTGAACTGACCTTTATTGCCGACTGAGATTCACAATACTTTACCTTCTCTCCAAACCCGATAAATCAGGTCTTGGACACCATTAAAAAACGAATTAATTGTCCATTGATCTATTCCAGGAATTCGTTCATTACAAGAGTTTAATGAAAATCAGAATCATCTCCAAAATTCAATCGATTTGATTTAACGGGCAAAAATGATTCATCAGCGAATTTACATCGATCCCTCTGCCAGGTTTATGAGGAATTATGTATATAAGCATACTAACGAATTGCAATGAAATACAGCTTTCGAAAATGATGATAACTAAATAGTAGGTAACTAAAAAGCATACATGAATGTTTTTTGTTAGTAACATAATGATTTCATAGCCAAAGGGATAATAAAAACGATATTTTATCACCTCTTCTACCTGTTGCTTTTCGCATTATTTTACGATTCATGATATATGATCAGTAGGTAGTTAATAAAATCGTAGAATTTAATAGAACAGATTTGTAATAGCTGGACAGCTTAGCACACATGATTTAAATTCAAAGCAAACACACGAGGATGTTATGACCTCAAAATAAAGGTAACAAATAGGAAAGTTTAAAAAATGCCTTAAATTTAACTAGATGTTTAATCTTTGTTGGCATGATGATGTAATTGAAAAAAGCGGAAAGCTTTCATAGAAAAATGAAATTATTGATAGATTTTAACATCAGAAGAAATAATCTATACAACACCATTTAAAATGAGAAAATTTATAATCTGATATCCAACAATGAAAAGTGAGCTCGGATACCAGAATAATTGATTTAATAGATATAACTTATAGCCAAAGAAAATATTTTTGGGAGGCTTACATATCACACTTTCAAATCCAAAAGCAACAAATCGTCTACAACTTGTTAAATATGACAGACTTTACCTCTTTCTTTACATATCATGAAGCCGTCATTAAATCGTATTCTCTCTCTCTCTCTCTCTCTCTCTCTCTCTCTCTCTCTCTCTCTCTCTCTCTCTCTCTCTCTCTCTCTCTCCTGCTTCAAATGCTACTTCAAAGTAGTCTGAAACACAGACTAAAAACGGAGTAGCCTACTACTCCATAGCTTTGATCAATTGCTGACAAGTGTGGATTTAAACTCTTCAGGAGGTCTCAGTTTTCTTCTCTCTAATTATCGCCTCGTTTTGAGCTCTGGTTTCTTTCGAGTGTTGATGAAAACCGTGATCCCAATAACGAAGTGTCTCTTCCTCATTCAAAGAGTGAGTTATGAAGCTTCTGGCCAACGTCATGGTGAACTAAAATATTTTTAAGTTCTTTTCACTTTTTTTCCTATTTTGCAAGCCATATTTCTTATACGAGTATGTTCAGATCTGAAAGCAGTCATTTCTCATACATTGTTTATTAGATACTAACCGATCGTAGGCTTTGGTGATTTGATATCGACATCCATCAAATGATATTTACAGAGCAACTTGAAATATATTATTAACCGTGGCTGATATCTTTACATAATCACATTGTTAATAGGAGGGGCACTCAGTAGAGAGCAGACCTCCGCCGGGAGACTTATATCTTGACCTTTTGGTCTGATTTTGGACGTTTTGGTCGTCCGTGACTTTGACGTTTGACCTTTCAAAATTTAATCATTTCCAGATCTTTACATAACAGTTTAAAATCATTGCAAGTTTCATTATTTTGACTTTTTTCTTGACTTTGACCTTGGACTCGACCCTCACCTTCGACCTTAACATATATCAATTGGCATGTTTTTTTTTTTTTTTTTTTTTTTTTTTTTTTTTTTTTTTTTTTATACAGTCAATTATGAACTAATTTTGAAGTCTCTGTGGCAACGATGTCCAAACTTATGGCTGATTACGTGGATTGAACATTTTGCTTGACCGTGACCTTGACCTTAGCCTTTGACCTTCCAAATTTAACAATTTCCAGCTTTTACATGACAGTTAATTCCTGCAATTTTCATTACTCCACGAATAAAATTTTGACCATGAAGCTGTTCACAAACACAGAAGCAGGGGGTAAAACATAATCTCCTTCCAACTCCGTTGGAGGACGTAATAACAGTCCGTTTCACAAAATTTAATAAAACTATAAAGCACACTAGTATAGACATGAAACTTGAAAATATCCAGCCTCAAGAAAGAGGGGAAGTAGGGAAAGCTTTCCAGGTTGGAGTCAATGTTTGTTTATATTATTTTACATAAATTTTAGGAATCAAGTATTGATCTGATGAAACCTGATTCAATGCATGTTTGTTCTATCAATATGCGTGTTATATTTTTCGGTTTAGTTATAATTCTGATTGTTGTAATAATAGTAATTCAATAAATTATTTCATGTTTTTTCAAAAAGGAACCTCATACTTAAAGCGCATAGGTTAATTTTCATCCTGACAGGGCTGCTGTGGAGAGAGAGAGAGAGAGAGAGAGAGAGAGAGAGAGAGAGAGAGAGAGAGAGAGAGAGAGAGAGAGAGAGAGAGAGAGAATCCTAAAATGTCAAAATGCTAAAAACTTTGCCATCAAAGGAATATTCTGTAGTAGTTCCAGTACCTAAAGGGTAGAATTAAGGTCGAGGAATATATTTTTATAAGTCGCATTCATGGAAAGAGAATTTAATTACTGCTCGCTGAAAAATATGTAAAAATTCTCTGAACGAATATGCAGGAAAGGGAAAGAGGGATGTTTGTTCTTTTCTGTTCATCTATAGTGTATGAAATGTTTATTACCTCTTTTTGGGAGCGTTCAACTTTTACTACAAAATGGTTTTTAGTATTTATTGATAAGGCATTTCAAATTATGGATAAATTAAATCATGTTATATATATATATATATATATATATATATATATATATATATATATATATATATATATTTTATATATATATATATATATATATATATATATATATATATTTATATATATATATATATATATATATATATATATATATATATATATATATATATATGTATGTATATATGTATAATATATATATATATATATATATATATATATATATATATATATATATATATATATATATATGAGTGTATGTGTATATAAATATATACATATATATAAAAGTAATATATATATATATATATATAGAGAGAGAGAGAGAGAGAGAGAGAGAGAGAGAGAGAGAGAGAGAGAGAGAGAGAGAGAGAGAGAGAGAGAGGGTTTGTATATCCGCGTCCATATGCGGGTATGTATCTGTATATCCCAACTGGATGAAGCCTTTGGGTGTTTGAATGAATAAATTCGCGTATAAATTCCTTGCACGTATCTTGATAGAATGTCGGTTCCAGATATGATTCATTACGTAATCTAAAGGATAATCATTTCACATCACAGTGTAGTCCTTAATGACTTCATCAAAGGGAATCGGTAGATGAACGACACAAGACCTGGACTCAGAAGCAGTTTTAGTACGACAATGATAAACACGAGAGAGAGAGAGAGAGAGAGAGAGAGAGAGAGAGAGAGAGAGAGAGAGAGAGAGAGAGAGAGAGAGAGAGATCTTAGAATAGCGACGGTCTTTCTAAGCTAACTAGTGAACTAGATAAATCAAAGAGATTGGGAACCAGGCTGCAGAGAGCTTAGTGGTACTGCCACCACCAGCATCAACATGAAAAAGAATATTTGTTCAAGATTTTTTCTACAATATTTCTTTTATCGATTTCATTATTTATCAAGGGAAACTTTATCGCTCAGAATATTAACAAACTACTCTGTACTAAGAAACAGTAGTACGAGCTTAAAAAAAAAGATAATTGCATTGCCCATTCAAGTTTTTGCATAGGGAACATCGAACCATTTGCATCATAAATCTATGGATGTCTATCAGGCAGTAATTCACCAGGCTGAATAATAACAGGAACAATAGTATTCTATTCGATTCAATTCTCATTCTTATTTAGATAGTTTTGCAGTTTTCTTTAAAATTCATATACACTGTGAAGTTTTACGATCTTACTTCCATTAAAATTTGACTCACATAATTCTTCAATAGTCTTCAGACTCTTCCCTTTATTCTTTCACTATAAAACTATCACAGCACTCAGTTAAATAAGTCAATATGGGTACAACAGACCTTTGAAAAGTGAACGACATTTTATGACGCCAGCTTCAAGATTATCATCAACTATTACTTCAAGTTAC
>NC_090728.1:100142390-100147390 GCF_036898095.1 Palaemon carinicauda
GATAAAGCAGAAAACCACCTATGAAATGATATGTATTTGTGTTTAGTATACAACATGCAGGAAAAAAATGCTTCAAAACCAGAACATAGTCATTTACATCACAACAGCGCTTTTGTGCAGAACATATTTTTTAGGAGACAATCTTTACCTCACTCCATATTCAAAAGCTCTGAAAAAAAAGAGTATAATGATAATTCAGCCGGCAGAGTGACGTAAACTGTTATAGTTCTAAAGAAATTAACAAAACTAAAACCTTTTAGGGAATTAATCCGGTAAAACGTTCGAAGATATTTGTGTTGAGTCATTTCATGTGATAATATACTATTTCAATAAATATGTCGATCGGAATATGTCTATTTTCGATATGCTGATACACACACACATACACACACACACCCATATATATTTATGTATATATATATATATATATATATATATATATATATATATATATATATATATATAGTTTTATATATATATATATATATATATATATATATATATATATATATATATATATAGTTTTATATATATATATATATATATATATATATATATGAATATATATATATATATATATATATATATATATATATATATATATATATATATATATATATATATATGTATATATATACATATATATATATATATATATATATATATATATATATATATATATATGTATATATATACATATATATATATATATATATATATATATATATATATATATATATATATATATATATATATATATATATATATATATATATATATATATATATATATGCCGGCCGGACTTTGTCGGCGATGGTACTTGTGGTTGGATGGAAGCCTGAATAATGCATTCTCCCCTTCCATTTGAACCTTCTTTCTGGTGAAGGCAGTAAGTTATAGGTTTACATCCTTACTTAGTGTATACATACACAGTAATAAGGCAGTCCTTCACTCCATGCTTTCTCTCTCTCTCTTTCAGCTAGCATCTGGCCGGGCTGTGCCGGCAGGGACTAGCTATGCCGGCTATATGCCAGCTGGATTACAGTATATGTTTATACAGTAGCCAGTATATTTGCAGTATAGTATATACTGCAGATAGAAAACTATTGTATATATTATACTAGTAGTTATTTTCCAACATTTCTTGGGTATCCTTGCCCAGGTGTTTACTGAGACCAATCCTATATTGAAAGAATAGAATTTCTTTAATATTCTGATTAGAAATCAGTTTACGTTTTACCTTACAATATTAAATAATTTAAAGGGCCGGTGGTAGTACACTTTCTATTCTTAATGGTTAGAACCCCTATCTTTGAGCTTACCTGATCAAGAAACTCTATGGTTTTAATATTGGAAGGGAAGGACACAGCAAATGGGCTGGGTAGGATACACAAATATGTGTCTTTTCTATTTTCCTAGTCAAGTAGGCGTCATGCCGGCTGGACCGTGTCGCCAGATGCTAGCCATACCGGCAGCACACTGGCTGAACTACAATATATAATTATACAGCAGCCAGTATTTTGCAATATAGTATATACTGCAAACAGAAAACTATAGTATGATTATACAGTAGTTAATTTCTAACATATATTGGGTACCCTTGTGCAGGCTTCTGCTGAGACCGAACCTATATTGAAAGAATAGAATTCCTTCAATACTCTGATTGAAAATCAGTTATCTTTACCCCCACAGTATTAAATAATTAGAAGGGGCAGTGCCAATGTACACTTTTTCTACCCTTAGGAGTTAGAACCCTTTCGTTCGAGTTGCCTTGATAAAGGAAACTCTTTATATTTAATACTGGGGGGAGGTTACAGCAGTTGCTTACAAGGGATACACAAGTATGTGTCTCCCACTATTCCTTTCTAGCTTAATATCCTAAGCTATAATGGTTAAAAGATGACTATTACATATTGCCTATCAGGTGAGATAATAAACTGTATACTCATTCTGCTTTCCTTTCTTTACAGGAGGAACCCCAGATGAAATGTGTTGCAGTCTTCTGCAATATTAAGAGTAAGTACTCTTACGGTCATAATGCATGCAGGTTTCATACCCCTTGCAATATCATTTCCGAATCCCTGCAATATTGGGACCCCCAAGTTTGCCTTATCTGGCGGACGTTAGTGTCCGAAGGTTTTGATAATACCAAGTCAATGGAGTCTGGGGATGCGGCACGTAAGAAACTACACAATTGGGTAAGAGGGTTTCAGAAGATCTCTCCTGGACCATACCTACCTAACGATAGGATGCGTAGCTTACTATTCCCGAAAGCAAGTAAGGAAATAGTGGTGCCCCAGGCACGATTCGCACCTTACTGCATCCAGATAGGTTTCGGGACGGAGGGCAGGAAGGCACCCCGGGAATAACTTGACAATGTCGTGTCGGAATTGCTTCCGTCTGTGCCGGCTCTGGAGCCGTTAACCTTGACATCTTCACCTTCTACCCCTCTATTAGACAAAATGGACCAGTTACTGGCCCATCTTACGGGTCTAATGGAAAACTTTCGCAAACAAGGCGAAACGGAGGAAGCGAAACTAAAGATAGAACTCCGTGAAGCTTCTCTTGTCGCCTCCCAAGGGTCATACAAGCGACCCAGAGACAAAGACCTCCCGGCATGCTCCAAAACCAATCCCTGGAGGTACGCGGAGCTGATGCCAATTTTAGACGGCAAACTCTACATCTCGGAGAAGATGGGAGCTGTTCCTTTAGACGAAATCCAGTTTTGGCCAAGCTTTGATTCTCAACCATGATAAGGCACAGGCTATCTTATCAAATAGCCTGAGAAAGGCGGGTTACTCGGTGTCGAAACTCGAAAGTGTTCGCACTAAGTAAGAGAAACCCTACCTTTCTTGCTCCTGCTTCAATAGCATTCCCCTTTACGTGGAAGGGATTTAAATCTGTTCCCAAGGCAGTGGAGGCAGGCAAACCATGTCCTGCACTTGAGGAGTGCAAGCCTCTGTCACTAGCCTTACCCATGCAGGAGAAGGATTGGAAGGAAGTCCACTTAACCTTTCCAGTAGGGAAACTAGACGCGGACGCCGCTGGAAGACAGTTTAGCGAGAATCTCCCCAAACTTTCTGACTTTCCTTTGTTACAAGGAACAAGAGACAAAGGAGAGACTTGCAGCCTCCTTATCCCTACAAAACTGCATAGAGTTGTGTTCAGCCCATCAAAGTACCCCAGACATGCTCATGGTCTTGGCCAAAATGCATATGGACACCTTAATAAAAGACCTATATGCCTTTATGAAGGCTAGGAGAGCCTGTAGGGAGTTCGTGTTTGCTGCCGCAACAGTGAAATATGAACCCTGGAAGCTGATATCTTCCAACATCTGGGGTAAAAACCTCTTTCCAAACGAGGTGGTCAAAGAGGTGATTGAGAAAGCCACCAAGGAGAATACGAGCTTTCTCCAGAAGTGGGGCATCTCTTCAAAGAAGAAGTCTTCCCCGGATGTGGGTCCCCAACCTAAAAGGAAGACGGAAAAGTCTAGACTCTTTCCTCGGTCTGTTCAACAACATCCCACAGTGTCTCTGACCGGGGTGCCTCAGGCAGGCGGTCGAGGAGGTAAATCTTCTGATCAGCCGAAGCAAAGAGATGCTTCTGGTAGGAGGGAGGTTCCATCAGGATCGTTGGACCCTCGATCATTGGGGCGAAGGCCTAATCAAGATTGGACTAGGATGGAAAATAGACATGCCTCCACCATCATTTCCTCAACTCTTCCTACACTCCGACCCCGTTCTAGAAGAGTATACTCTATAGCTCTAGAGCATACAGGGGATAAGGAAAGTAACGTCCATCGAATTCCAGGGAAGGCAGTTTTGTGTTCACAAGAAGGACTCAAGAAAACTCAGAGTCATTCTAGACTTGTTGCCACTCAACAAGTTCAAAAGAAACAGCAAGTTCAGGATGTTAATCCTTCTGAACATAAGGACCCTATTTCAAAAAGGGGCGTTCACAGTCTTGATAGACCTAACAGGTGCCTATTGGCAGCTTCTAGTGAGTCGCCCCCTCTCCTCCTACCTAGGATTCAAGTTACAGAAGACAGAGTATGTCCTAAGAGCCATACTCGTCGGACTAAACGCAGTCCTAAGTATCTTCATGAAATTTGCAGACGCTGTCATGCAATAACCATGCCTTGAAAAGGCTGGTGCGGGCAGTACCCGAAGCGGCTGGTCTGCGAGCATCTAAAGAAGTAGTCCAGTTCCTGGAACATTGGGGATGCAAAATCAGCTTCAAGAAGTCTCGATTCTCTCCAACTCAAAGGCTTCAATGGCTAAAAAACCCTCGGAACCTGAGGTCACAGTGGCTTTCCTTTCCCTTAGGGATGTAGAAAGAGATCGCAGGGTCGGTCAAGAGACTACGGTAATCAGTCAGGATTTCAAGACGCTAACAGGAAAGAGTTCTGAACTATATCCAGTTTGCAGTAGTGACAGACCCAGTGCTGAGGGCACAGCTGAAAGATGCGTTAAGAGTCTGGAGAAGATACACATCAAATGCTCGAAGAGATCTAAAATGTCCGATATCGGTCTTACCTTGATCGCTTCCCAACCCATGGTCGAAGGCCAAAAGCCTATTGAGGACCGTGCCCTTGCAACTACCTTGACTATCGAAGATCATCTGCATGGATGCCTTGTCGGAAGAATCGGGTGTTCACTCCCATCAGAGGAAAGTCCAAGGGATTTGGTCATCTCTACCCAAGGCCATGGTAGTCCTGCTGAGGTTGGGGAAACTCTCTTCACGCAGATCAGGCCTCCTCAGGCTGATCTTGGACATCGAAGTGATAATGAGATGTCTGAACCGACAAGGCTCGAGATCGTCTAGGTGATGTTAGCCATCCCTTACCTAAAGAGATAGTGCCTATCAGCAGTTCATGTACAAACGATCCGCAACGGGACAGCGGATGCTCTACTCAGGCTTAAGCCGATAGAGTCAGAATGGTCCACAGACGCAGACCCATTCTCTCCCAGATGGGAACAAGTCCCCGAGCTGCAAATCGA
>NC_090728.1:100157390-100160890 GCF_036898095.1 Palaemon carinicauda
GAGGGTACGCCCAGGTGCACTTTTCTGTTTACTTATTTCCTTTGCTCACTGGGCTATTTTCTCTGTTGGAGCCCTTGGGTTTATAGCACCCTGCTTCTGTAACTATGGTTGCAGCTTAGGTAATAATAATAATAATAATAATAATAATAATAATAATAATAATAATAATAATAATAATAATAATAATAATAATAATAATAATAATAATAATAATAATAATAACAATTTCAGACCTCCATCAATGAATGTTGCCAACAATTAACAAAAATCTACAGACATCGCCTCCCACTTTTCATATGCTGACTGTACAGTAGATGGTGATAAGTGGAGTGTTCATCCAGAATCGTAATCTTGATCCGTATCACCTCCAACACTTCATGGTTTCCTTCGATGCATAATATCTATCCATTATTAAAATTTGGTGAAAATCCAAAGTTTCAATTTGTTTTAACTTAGTCCTTAAAATTGTGAAAAATTTACATCGGATCTAGAATCAGGACCTGGTACCGGATCACCTCCAAAAGTTATTGGAGTCGTTCATGATCTAAGATCTATCTGTGGTGGAAATTACATCAAAATCCGTCCATTTGTTTTGACGTAACCTTCAAAATTGTTAAAAATGAACATTCGGATCCGGTATTAAAATGTCACCAAGATCTCGTCTTTTTACGGAGAACGATAAGGAAAACATATATGGAACATTTATAAATTAAGCAATTCAAAAGAAGTTTGCCCAAACTCGTGCCATAACTACTGTTTCCCTTAAAAGATTAATGAAACCGTTGAGAAATTATTTTTGAAATATAATATAGGACAGAGCCCATATCAGCTGGTCAAGTATTTATAATAAAGGCATATTTCGAATATTTTGCGAAATCAATATTCAAATATGAAAATTAAGTCTCATATGTACTAGAATGAATTGAATGATTTAACTTTGATATCAGTTTTCATATTCTTTATACATTCTTTAGTTTTAAAACTTTTTTATAACAGGATAGCTTTGATCCCATCGTAATATTTTTGCTTTTTTTATTTTGCATTCAGTCTTGCAAGATTGTTTCTGATAGTGTTGATATAAAAAATATTCTTATGAGCAATGGATTATAATAAGATGTGAATTTTTGAATGGCTATGATGATTATTTTTCTTTTTTCGTTTCATATCACCTGTCTTTTTTAATTTTCTTTAATTTTTGAGGTGAATTACATTTTCCAATGTATTTCTTTTTTGTAATATTTACCCATTGTTAACATTTTCAATTTATAACCACAAATACGATGCCTGTATATCTATCTGCCCATCGACCACATAAATCTGTAGGTACTCTTGAAATATAAAAGCAAAATCTCCCATATGTAAGTTAAACTTTCTCCTCCCAATTCTGCAGTGAACTAATTGCTTCTCTGAGGCAAAACTACCGCCACCATAGAATCGGAAGAAGAAATCTCGAAAATTCCTATTCAATTACTTATACAGGGACTAGACTGGGATCTTCTATTTCTAACCAACAGATAAGATGGTGCATCAATCAACACAGAATAAGGAATTTTCACTGTATTTTAGAGTGATAAAATAATGTGGACCAACCTAAAATACATAAAAACTACTCTTACCAAATATTCTCGTTACTGCAGGAAAATTAGATTTTTAACCACCATTTATCTTTAAAATATATTCATCTTTAAAATACTGAAGTATTGTTAAATGAAATTTTAAATTTTATAACGAACAAGAAATATCAACAATCAAGAGAGATAAAGACTTAAGAATACATAAACCTTTTGTGAATCTTCTTTTTCTGTGCCTGCATCTTTTCCCACTTTTATGTGGGGTCGATGTTTCTGGCCAACGTTCTCCATCTACCTCTGTCCCACACTTCATCACCGATTAATCCCTTTGATCGAAGGTCATCCTTGATACAGTCCATCCACCATCGCTTTGGTTCAATCTCCTTCTCGTTCCCTGTACCTTCATTTCCATCACTCTCCTCCAAATATACTGTTCATCTCTTTTCATGATATGACCATGCTAATAAACAACAAAGTCACATGCTCTCTCTTCTTACATTTTTATAGCTTCTTATTTGGGTGTTTCTTAGATTTGGCTTTGATGGTTGTAGGTGAATATTTTCTTGTTTATCTCAAAGAACGTAATAATGTCTATGTTCTAAATTCTGATTTGAAGGACTTCAGATACTCTTTAGGGGAAGAGACAGAGGAGAGACCTGGAATAGTACTGGCAACTCTGATACCCGGTTCATTCGTAAAAACCGCCGCTCCTATCTGGGACAATCAATCAAAGAAGAACTTTTCCCCTTGTCAAGGGACTAGGAGCATCCAAAGGGGACGTTTGCTGTCCTAAAAGAATCATGTGCCAAACTACTCTAGTGCTCTCAACGAAAGATATTATATACACTATCTGTGTTTTACATTTTTATTTTCACTGAAATAGATATTGTAAGTACCTAGTTATACTAGAGGCATTCTTGCGTGTGCCTTATTTTACCCCAGATCTTTATCCACTTCACAAGATCAGTTTTGTGTTTCTTATAAAGTGAGAATGTGTATTCCTTCCAGTGACCATTCCTACACTTCCTGAAATGGTCAGTATTTGCCACCACCGTGGTACCGAGAGCCGAACCTTTGATTCTAATATCGGAAATGTTGCTGTCGTGTAGCGATCGTGTCAACAACGCGAGTGAACATGTTTGCGGCAAACACGCTGCCTGGGATTCATGTTATTAAAATCGTACGCTCTGTTCCTTGTTTAGATTCTGCATTATTGTTTTTATTTTTACGCTTTTTTTCATTGATAAACTGTTTTTCATAAACTGAACTTGGTACGACTAGTCACGTTTTTGGCTGCCGATCAGTTAAGGCTCTCTGAAATTATAATGAAAATGAAAGTGAGTCTTCTGCTGTTCTCAGTACGTTTATTCTTCCGGACATTTTTTTAGATATCCTACTTTTTTTTAAGGGTATTAATCATACCGGCAATTTTATATAAAATTATTATAGTTATTTCAGACACAATAATTCTATGAATTGGAACGATATAGCTTCTTGAGCATATAAGTGCATCTAGGCTACTGGAAACAAACTGCATATTATGACACAAGGAAATCAAAATCTAATGAAAGCATAAAACTAAAAAAAAAATAATAAATATATCAGGGACGACAACCCTTAGTGGATAATCTTCAAAGTCCATAGGATCAAGTTGTTCCCGTGTAACAACAGCAGGTTTAATTACAATAAAATGTTTGCGAATTACAAAGCAATAACCTGAAGGAGACATCCGTATTAGTTCCTACCCGACCACCATGCTACAGAAATCCTTTCCTTCCTTTCCTCCCCTTCCCTCTCATATCCTTCTGATCCTCACCATTAGTCATTTGTCCTTTCATCCTGCTCCCTCCTTCCCCCTTGCCGTGGACCAAGTTTGCCCGCCAAAGTAATAAGCTTTATTCGGCCGGCATGCAATATTTTCCATTTTTA
>NC_090728.1:100161390-100176390 GCF_036898095.1 Palaemon carinicauda
ATTTTCCATTTTTAGTAACAGGCAGGATGCGGGGAAGCATGTTTGCGAAAAAATTTGTTTAATTAAAAGAAATGCAATCCAAATTTACATAATTAAATGGAAATCGGGTTTCGATATCAGTAGGAAACGCAGCTATACGTTATGATTAATTTATTAATTTATTTGCAATGGTTTATAAACTTTATTTCCTATTGTTTTTATTTTTGCGGAGAGCATACCATGACAGGTGCTGCATATATGAATGAAGATAGAATGTAATATGTGGACGTTTCAAAATAGTCTTACCTCTTGCATTTGACCCGAAATTGAACAAAATACTTGTATTGATGTGAGGCTGGTCTTATTATAGTTCATAGGTATAACCTGTTAGAATTTAAAGAATGTTTATATCATCCCCAATCATCATTTATATAGTGGGTTCGTGTCCGTTTCAATTAGACCTTTGTTATACCTATCTTTGAGCAATTTTATTGTGTTCATATATTTAAAAAGCAAAAAAAATATAGAATTCTGGGGTATAATCGATACTTCCAACGAGAGTTCTTGTTCGCTACATTTGAAAATAAGAAAACAATCTTTAATCCAATTCCAACAAACCAATTTTGTGAAAATTATTCAAATCATGACTAATGTTAAATTTGAAAGGTATCCTCTCTTTCTCTATTTTCTCCTCGATAAACTTGTAAAAAAAGATCAATTTTCAGTGTCATTCTAAATACAAACAGCTTTAAATCCATTAATATCCAATTTCCACACAAAATAAATTTATATCACCCTGTGCTAATGTATCAACGCTTGGTTAACCGCAGTAATAACAACTGAAATTATTAAACATTATGTAATAGATATTTAACTACAAACGATTTATCGTACACATGTTTTCCTATAAAAAAGAATACCGTTTGATTACCTACAATAATCTTTTTCAATGTGTAATTCTAAACCGTGCTTTTGAGATATTTGGTTGAAAGTTTGAGGTCCGTTTTCCTTATTGACAGATATATCTATATATATATATATAATATATATATAGCTATATATATATATATACATATATATATACTATATATATATATACTGTATATATATATATATATATATATATATATATATATATATATATATATATATATATATATATATATATATATATATATATATATATATATAGATATATACATATATATATATATATATATATATATATGTATATATATATATATATATATATATATGTATATATATATATATATTGTAATTTGTATCGCACGCGTTTCATACAGGCTCGAGCACTGTAACGGTTTTGCTTAGTTATCTTATCACTCGCGGTTCCCTGCACTGTTAAATCAACCTGTATAAGCCTGAAAGCTTATGTTTAATTCTGTTTGAATTTTTGTAACGTTCTTGCTCGTAAGTCCTGATATTTAAGCTCGATATCTGTTTAATAAAGTCTAGTTGCAACCACTTCGTCTCTCAGTTATCACCTTATGGCACCTCACACATTGGTGACCAGCGGAGTGTCCAGCTCCCTCTTGCCATACCCTCACTACTGTGTCTTAATGTTTGATGAAGCCACCCTGTGACCCTAACTCTACCATCAACTCTACACCCATGAATCTACCACATTTCCCCAGTACAGAGGCATTCGTCTGGTTTCAGCACGCCAAGATCCAGTTTCCTATTAAGGGTGTGACTCGTTCAAGCACTAAAACAGACTATGTTCTCGCGGTGATCCCCGAGGACAATTTCCCTGAAATCTCAGATTAGCTTTATGACCAAGGGGACACTGCAATGATGTACAAAGACCTCAAAACATACCTCGTGGAGCAGTTCTCACCCTCGCCAGCCACCAGTAAACCGAAACTTTTCAACTCTCTCAACAACCATTAGGGGATCAAAAGGCTTTTCTCACTCACAGGGAAATGATCAGTATCGCTCGCCTACAACCTGCTGCAGACGACTCTCCTCGGCAGGTGAACCTACTTCATGCTCTTTGGGTACGACACCTAACCCAAGCTGCACACATTGTCATAAAGGACCAGATGACCAAAGTCAATGCCCTTATAGATAGCCACTTCACCACCATCAAGACCTCCATCAACGTCTCCACTCCTGACGAAGAAGACAACTATTTAACATTGACCAAAGCTGACGTGAATGTTAAAGGACACGGACCCGCACCCCATGACTTGCTATAACGGCAACAAAGCTGCCAGCCACCCATATATCCCACACCTTGCTCACACCATAACCAACGACCTTTTCAGCCACTTACTGACGCCCATCCAACACACAGTTATGCTACTACCTCAACAGATTCGGGGCTGCTGCGAACATATGTGCAAACAGTTCTCAATGGCAAAAAAAGGTGTGACTAGGCCATCGCTTGTAGTGGTGGCCTCCTCTGTTACTAATTTTTTCTTTTTGCATGATGCCGGTACAGGCATGCGTTTTTTGGTAGACACGGGTGTTTTCTGTTCTTTTCTACCTAGGCATAGTCTGTCTAAGCCTGCTGACGTCTGGCTGATAGGTGCCAACGGTTCTGTTATCACCACCCACAGGTTTGAGACCCTCACTAGAAAGTTTGTCATCGCTGAGGTCACATTTCCTCCCATGTTGCTCACCAAAGCTTTGTCAATGCTGACTTGTACTCGTTGACACCTCTACAGCCCACCCACTCGGACCTCGCTCACCACAACAGAACACCAACGGATGGCTATGCCTAACTCCTCAACTTATATCTGGAGGTCCTCCATAAACAACTTCTACAAACGTTGACAGTTCCAGGCAAACATGGTATTCATCACCATATAAAAATGGTAAGACCCCCAGTGTTTGCCAAATTCAGGTGTCTGGCATCAAGCTGTTTGACAGTAGCCAAAACAAACGTTTTCCGAGATGTAAGAAACGGGCATTTGTTAAAAGGCCTCCAGCCCATGGTCGTTACCCCTACACATTCTCCTCAAGAAAGATGGCTCCGTGCATCCATGTGGGGATTGCAGGCATTTGAACATGTAGATAGAACATGATCACTACCCTCTCCCAAACATCACCAAAATGATCTACTTGCACAAAGCTTATGTTTTCACCACGCTCAACCTCCTGAAGGGGTATCATCAGGTGCCCCTGAAGCCAGAGGACATCCTCAAGACTGCCACCACAAGCCCCTTTGATACATATATTAGTGTGCTACTGTTATAAGCACACATTGAGTATGTGTTGTTTGAGATGTTAAGTCTTGAAAATAAAGTTCATCTCAGTAACTTTAAAAGTGGTTTATTCTCTAAAAACAACAGTGTTAAACATCTCCATCACAGGAGTGGAGCTGGTTTGGTCGGATGACCAATTCAGGTGAAGTATAGATATGAACTGCCTAAATTATCGATATCACAGATATCGTATGCTTAGTTGTCTTAGCATTTAAACACAATATGGAAACTTTACATTCTTTCTCGGAAGACACCTGCATCCGGTGACGACACAATCTTTCACACGCTATGCATTTGTGTTGACGTTTCAGAAAAATGTTACATTGCCGAGGGATGCAAAGTACATCCTGTTATGATTTTATATGACTACAGCAAATCTCACGCTAGCATCTTCATCCACAATGACATATTACGTCATGTGTTTTAAACATGTAATAATTAACTATTTCATTTATTACATTAGCTCGGCCAGCTATCTCAATTTTTCCAAAAAAAAAAAATTTAACAACAAGCCAAAATATGTTTACTAGGTTTGCCATAAGCAAATGAGGACGAATGTCCAAATAGGCACATCAAAAAAATAATAACAATAATGCATATGAAAAGATATTACCAAAGCAAAGAAAAAAAAAATGCATGATAAATACAGATCATATATATGGTACATTGCTAGCAAATGATTATATGGTACCAAAAAAAATACTGATATACATATGATTCGGTAACTTGTTAAAGAATAATTGTTACCTTTGTCAGAAACATAGATTAACACAATACGGTAACTAATAAAAATATTTGTTACCTTGGTAAAGATTCAATTTTAGTGCACAAACACGAATTCCTGGTACGTACACGTACCACGGTTTCGTACACACACACACACACATATATATATATATATATATATATATATATATATATATATATATATATATATATATATATATATATGTATAGGGCTGATATATTTTATAAGATGCCCATAGATTCTGTTATTTTTATTCTTTTTTTTTTCTCTTTTCTTTTAACATTCCGGCTTATATATTTTATTAAATGCCGAGAGAAAAAATGATTTATATTTTTTTAAATGTATTTTTAACAATGCAATGTAGATAATTTCTTCAATTACATATTACTAGCGTACTAACAGCTTTTCGTACAAACACAATTTCCAGAGCATTTTACTCCTTTAGCGAATGAGGTGGCCACTTCAAACGGCTTTAAACTGAATTAAATAAGGAGTTTTGTCTGGACATGGCGAAACGTTCTGTTTTAGCTTCCAACTGTTCCGTAACCTATGCCAAACAAGGATGTTCGCGGCGATAAATATCATCACCGTTACACTTAATCCTGCTAGTAGTATGGGGTGAAGAAATTCCTTATAAGTCGGTGACAGGTGGTTCATCTCGGTCAATTTCATCAACCGCTTGGCAACCTGTTTGTTGTACGGGAGAGGTAGTGCTGGCATTGTAGACGTCCACGTGAAGTTCGCGAAGTAGGCTCGTTCTCTGATGATTGTCCTTAGCCCGGTCACCATGGAATTAGGGGAAGTCCTGATACAACCATCTGCTGCAACAAAGATGTGTGCAAATGACGTGGATCCGTCCGTGCATGATACATTGAAGCCGTCCTTGTCGTATCGTATCCACGAGCCATTGTTCAGTCTGCAATTGAACTCATTATTGTCAAAGGGATAAAGCTTATCCAGACAATTTTCACTTGTATGAGAGAGAGCACCGTCTAGCACTATACCTAACTCGCATGAATCCATTAAGTTTTTATGGAATTCAAATGAGTCAGCTGTACATATTTTTCTATCCATTGCGTCTGAACAGTGAGTTAATTGATTTAAGTCTTTAATGACCGTATATGTTTCCTTGTCTGGGGAAATCGATACGTGTCCTGTCAAACTGGATATTACTCGATTTGAGTGATTCGTCATGAAAGTCGGAAATGGTGATATCCTGTAAAATTGCCAGGCATCAGAAGAATCAAAGGGAATTGTAATCCTAATCTTGTTATTTTCAACGCTTACTGTAATTAGGCTGTAATAAAATTCTATCCTACGTTCGCCTAACAAAGGAACATAGCCTAGTTTATCCCTTCCGTTCTCCAGAACTAACTTTAAGTAATTTATAGGCAACAAATGGGGCGACAGTACACCTTTAGTTGCTAACGTGATAGCTTCTACAAAATCCTTGGATTTCTCAATGAAATGTGCAATTCTGTTGTGTATGTGATCTATCTTTGAATCATAATACTTTAACATTGCCAACAAATCCCGTACTTCCATAATCTGAATGATATTACTTGAATGTTCATTTACTAAATCCATAATTTGATTGATTGAAGCTAACTGATTCCTTAGTTCTGACATAATCAATTCATCTTCATGAGTCAAGAACTCAATTTTCTTATTTTGATTACTAATCTTAAGACGATTGGAAATTCCTAAACCTAAACTTGCAATAGACCCAAAGATGTTTAATGCAGCATAAATAAACGGATTTCGTCTTTCTTTATGTTCGTGTCCTACAGTCCACATCAAAAGGTCACAAGCCAAAGATTCTGTCTCGTAAGTCTTATTTTGCAAGTCATCAGATAGCATCTCTACAACTTTTAATGTCGATCCAAGCGAACTCTCTGTAGTCAAATGAAAATGTCTTCTATGCAACTCATCCAATGAGACAGAAAACCTTGAAATGGCGGTTTTTAAGCTAGTGACATCATTCTCTGGAAGAAAAATTGCTTGCATATTCACTTCTACAACTACGTTGCTCGATGTAATAAAAACGTCTTCTTGTCTTTCAACTATAGTGCCATATTTAAAATCTAGACTTTTAGTTTTAGAGCTCATCCCACACGAGAAAAATGTCTGAGCGAAGAATATCACTCCCAACAACAAAAAATTCATCTTGGAAACCTGTAACGAGAAAAATATATGTAATTACTCTTGTATTAAGAAGAAAACTTTTAATCACATAAAATAAAAAAATTTTCCCTCACTTCTTTCCCTCTCTTTTTTTTTTTTTTTTTTTTTTTTTTTTAATTTCTTATGTGAGCCAATGGTACTATTCTCTCATCCGTGGGTTGGGATACGTTTTGAACTCTAAACCTATTGGCCGTTAATGTTTCCAAATTGTTAAATGGGCCTTCAAACTTAGGTGTTAGTTTATAATTGAGTCCTTTACGCACATTGATCTGTATACACACGTTATCACCCACGGTATATGTTTTAGTTGGCTTCGCTATTTTATCATGATTCCTTTTCATTATGATTTGTGAGTCTTCTAAATTCTTTCGAAGGATATCATATCGACTTTTGCTTGCATTTATACATTCTTTTAAAGGATTTGATAGATTAGTTGTAGGCGTTAATACATGGAAAGGCGTTCTAACTGGGGTACCATACAATGCTTCATGCGGTGACATTTTAATTGATATATGATATGAATGATTCAGAGTACTCAGTGCCGCCGGTATTGCAATATCCCAGTTGGGGTCTGATCCCCCTAGTGTTACTCTTAATATATTTAAAACTTTTCTATTTGCTCTTTCCACTAGCCCATTCGACTCTGGGTGATATATCATGGCATTGATTTTCTTTATGCTAAGGAATTCACACAATGAGGTAAGAAAGTGATTATCAAATTCACCACCTGAGTCTGAGACTATCATGTGTGGAATTCCATGTTTACAAATGTAACACTCGTAAAACTTCCTAGCGCATTCAATCGCAGTTTTAGTTTTAAGCGCTATTAGTTCTGTATATCGAGTTAAAGCATCTATAATTACTAAGAGGTGCTTATTTCCTCTGTCTGACTCGTAAAATCCTGTTAACAAATCTAAATGTATTCTTTCAAAGGGTTGATTGGGCACGGGATAAGCCCCTAGGCTGACAGGTGTTTTCGTATGCCCTTTGTTTTCCTGACATGTGCGACAATTAGCTGTGTCTTTTTATATCTGTAAGCATCGTATGCCAATAAAACAATGATTTGGCTTTCTGTGACATTAATGAGAACCCCGGGTGTCCATGTAATGGATTTGAATGCAACCAATTCAGGACAGTGGAAATAAGTGAGATTGGTACTACTACCTGGTCGTTAGTTACATGTGGTGTATTGCGGGTTTTCCTTGTCACAGTCCTACACAGAATATTATCTTTGATTATATAATTCTGCTGCTTATACTTTATATATCCCTTTTCCTTATGATTGCCTTTCAAAGCATTTATAATTGTTTCTATTTTCTGATCTTTTCTTTGCTCAGTCTAATAATTCAGAGCTCCAGCCTAAATCTTCTTGTTCAGATATCGTTTTAACAATAGGCATGGATGTTGATATATCTATTAATTCAGCTAAAGGCTCCGTACAAGATGACACGGGGTTGCGTGATAATGCATCCGCAATGATATTTGCTTTCCCAGGTAAATACCCGATTCTTGCGCCAAAATCTTGAATGATCAAATGCCACCGAGTTCGTTTAGGGCTGTGGTTGAAGCCCTTAAAGAACTCGGTTAGTGGTTTATGGTCAGTAAGAACCTTAACAGGATAACCGTAAATTATGAACTTAAAATGCACTAGTGAATTAACAATAGCTAGCCCTTCCTTGTCTATTACTGCATACTTACTTTCGGAAGTTCTCAATTTTCGAGAATAAAAAGCTATCGGGAAAAATCGTTTATCATATTGCTGAAGCAATACCCCTCCTACTCCTAAGTCTGAGGCGTCTGTTGCAATGAAGAATTCCTTACCGAAGTCAGGAAATTTTAAGATAGGAGAACTACACAGTTCATCTTTCAAGGTATTAAACGCCTGTTGATGATGCTCACACCATATGAAATCTACGCCCTTCTTCGTAAGATCAGTTAAAGGAGCGGCTATTATTAAATAGTTGCGAATAAAACGCCTGTAATATCCACTACAACCCAGAAATTGCTGTATTCCCTTGACATTAGTAGGTATGGGAAAATTACGTATAGCCGACACCTTATCATGGACTACTTTAAGACTTTGGCTTGACACCATGAAACCCAAATATATTAATTCTGTTTTGAAAAATTCACATTTACTAATCTATACCCTTAAGTTATGTTGTCTTAATCTCTGTAGTACTAGTTCTAACTTACGTAGATGTTCTTCTAAGGTGTTGGAAAAGATTACAAGATCATCCATATAGGCATGCAATATATCCCCTAACAAGTCTCCAAACACTATGTTAATCATTCTTGTAAATGTTATAGGAGCACAACGTAAACCAAAAGGCATCCGTAAAAATTCATAACGTCCCCTGGCTGTGCTGAAGGCTGTGTATGGGATACTATCTTCTTCTAATGATATCTGGTGAAAGCCTTTAAATAAGTCCAAACTGGTAAAATATTTATTCTGACCTAACAAAGACAAAATATCGTCAGTACATGGCACTGGGAATCGATCAGGGATCGTTTCCTCGTTTAGACGACGGAAGTCGACGCAGATACGCCATGTTCGATCTTTTTTCGGTACAACTATTAAAGGAAAATTATAAGGGCTGTTTGATTTCCTAAGGACTCCTTCTTCTAGCATTTTACCTACTTCATCATTTATTTCATTCTGGAATTTCATAGGGAGTCTGTACGAGGGTACATAGATAATTTTCTGCTTGTCCTTTAACCTTATTTGATGCTCGATCACATCTGTTTTTCCTAAGGATCCATCCGTAGTGGAAAAAACCTCATGATATTTAGTTAAAAGTCAAAAAATTTTCTGCTGAATTTCTTCGTCTTGAATGTCTTTATTGATTTTATTTTTAATAGATTGCAAAAGGGATTCATCCCCAACTGATTGAGTGATTGATTTCAGCAACGGTAAGAATACGATGTTTATAAACTTCTACATCCAAGATATGTTGATTTTTGTGAATTACTAAAATGTTATTTAAATGATTACAGATTTCAATATTACATTGTTGATGTGAGCCTACTGTATAAATAGCTTGTGTGACAGACAATCCGTTAGTTTTCAAAGTGTCGGAAAGGATTAATATTTCAGATCCCGGTGATGTTTTCTTTATTTGCACTATTAAATTCGAAGGTACGTTTGGTTCGATAGATTACGTGCAAGATGATATTACGGGTGAACGAGAATTCTGCTGGGTCGCGTATATTATTTCTTTATTAGTGAGACAAGTTATTGGTTCTTCAACGTACGTTACGGCTACATTTGTCATCTCCTTTTTATCCAAAACTGATTTTAAGGTATTAGAAGACTTATAGAATTTCCCTTTGATATACACGCCGTGCTTGGCAGGGGCTAAGATAATGTTTTGATTTCCCATAGATGGGTATCCTATAATTACAGCTGGATACATATCAATGTTTTGTACAACAACAAATGTATCGGCAAACGTGCGTTTACCGACTTTGAACTGAACATGAGTTATGCCTATGACATTTAATTCATTATTTCCTATACCCGAGAGTCTAACTCCGGATTTTTCAATCGGAAAGTTCGAAAACAACAAATGATGTGTCTTCAAATCCATGATATTACGTGGACTACCAGAGTCAAAAAATAACGTAAAGGATTTGTGTTCTAAATTTACAGCATATAAGGTTGGTCATAACTCATTTTGGCTTATTATTGTATGAATTCGTTGCAAATCTACGGGAGCATGCACTGTTTTACTTAATTCGGCCGTGTGTTTCATAGGAAAATCTATTGTCTCACAATTATCTGATAAAACATTAAATTGATTATTCAATACTATTGATGTTGACATGAATGACCTTGACCCAACATCACTCTCTTCCCCTCTGGAGTTAACTATGTGGTATTTGCTTTGCTCTGCACATTCTGAAAATTAGTCTGACCTTGCGAGGTCTGGTTTGACGACCCAGGCTCAGCGATATTCGAAGAAGTGTTTGTTTGCTTTGGACTCTGAACTACATTGACATTTGGTTGTTTCTTCTTATTGTTAAAATGAGGATTTTTCTTTTTATTTCCATATGGAACTGACTGTGGAATTGACTGTGTATTTCTGGGATTCTGTTGTGTCTTACGCGAGTAACATCGATTGTATGAATGAGTTGAACTGTTATGAATCGAGCAGAATTTCGTTCTGCAGTCCGCGCTTAAGTGACCTTGACGTTTGCAATTATAACACGCCATTCCCGCTACTTGACTATTAACTACGTTCACTGTTTGTGGCTTTGTTTCATTCTTTGCAAAAACTTGAGTTAACACGGGATCGAGATCTGGACACTTGGACATGTGTTTCTTTATCTGTTTATATACATCCAATTCCGTACTTGCAGGCGTTAACTTTTTATTAAAACACCGCACTAAAGCTTCAGGCAACATAAGTGTCATGCAAGTTAAATACATTAATCGTAAAAAATCTTTCACGGAGATGTTATCTCTAGTAACCCAAGTGGAATTACCTAAAATATCTTGATATTCATTAAGCCTATCAGCTATGAGAGCTGCTCTCTCAATAACATTAAGCCGATTCATAGTGGCTTGATTAAGTGTATTTCTTAACGTTAATACTACATCCAAGGCTTCTTCATCCCCATAGACCGCGCGTAACCTAACTTTGAAATCATCCCAGGTAACTGCTTCTTGAAATGAAACACCTCTTAAATACGCACTCGCATCCCCCTTAGAAAAATCTATAAAACTTTTAGCTTCTTGTAATTGTACAAAAGGGTCTACGATTTGTTTGGCATTTAAATGGGCATCGACGGATGAAATCCATGACTCCACATTTTGAGGCAAGAACCCATTGACTCGACCCTGAAAAGGAAGGATTGCAGACCTGGCATTTACAAGCGTCACAATTGGGAGAGGATTAATCTGTCCTACGCAACTAGGTCCAGGGGTGGGGCTCACAGGGGGCGTCATGACTGCTGTATTTCTTTTCCTATCTCTTCGACCCCTTGCAATTCTATCAAAATATCTATATGAATACAGACGTCCACTGCGTAAACGCATAAGTACCCACTGACAAAGATTATAATAAAACTCCCCAAAACAATGTTACTAATCCCAAGACATTTCCCGAGAATTTCTGAAAGAAAACCGAACACAAAGATATTTCCTGTAAATTTCTGAAAGAAAAAGGAATTAGCACAAAGAGAGAAAAAATTCTAGATGAGAATTCGGAGTTTAACACAGTTTCCTTTAATGAAGGGAAAATAAAAGATTAGCAAACCACTCACCCCAGTAATAATCGACTAACGACTCGTGATAACTACACTTCACTGCCCAAACTGAAATGAATTTGAAAAATTGTACTTAGCTTATATATGGTTCTGTGTGATGTTGTCACATCCTCTCTCTCTCTTGATGTTTGTTAGCGATGTATCGTCTGAGTTTCCGTTGAATGTAGTGCTTCCTGGATATGTTTTGTAAACGTTGAACGTCAGCCCTTGGGTTTCCTAGGATGTTGATTGAAGATCCAGTTCATCAGTTTGTATGTATAGCATTCATCAAATGTTGTAGATTTCGATGGACTATGTTACTTAGTCAAAATTGTAGATTCATTAACGTTGATTTCTTGAAGATCTTTCTCTGGTTTTTACAGCTTTATTTTTGATTTCTTGAATATCTTCCTCTAATTCTTAGAGTGTTATTATAATTACTTGAAGATCTTTCTCTGATTCTTAGAGTTTAACCGCTGCCACCATTTATTAGTGTGCTACTGTTATAAGCACACATTGAGTATGTGTTGTTTGAGATGTTAAGTCTTGAAAATAAAGTTCATCTTAGTAACTTTAAAAGTGGTTTATTCTCTAAAAACAACAGTGTTAAACATCTCCATCACAGGAGTGGAGCTGGTTTGGTCGGATGACCAATTCAGGTGAAGTATAGATATGAACTGCCTAAATTATCGATATCACAGATATCGTATGCTTAGTTGTCTTAGCATTTAAACACAATATGGAAACTTTACATTCTTTCTCGGAAGACACCTGCATCCGGTGACGACACAATCTTTCACACGCTATGCATTTGTGTTGACGTTTCAGAAAAATGTTACATTGCCGAGGGATGCAAAGTACATCCTGTTATGATTTTATATGACTACAGCAAATCTCACGCTAGCATCTTCATCCACAATGACATATTACGTCATGTGTTTTAAACATGTAATAATTAACTATTTCATTTATTACACATACACCTTCAATTACTTCAGTTTTGGCCTTTATAATTCTGGAAGCACTTTTCAACTCCTTATGGATGGCATCTTATGGGACCCCCCCCCCCCCTTATTTGTATATTATGTGGTTGACATACTTGTGTTCTCTTCGTCCAAAGAGGAACACCTCCGTTACCTACATATTGTGTTCGACCACCTACAACAGAATGGCCTTTTAGTCCGGTATGAGAAGTAGGCCATTGGCGCCCACACAGTATCATTCTTAGGGTACCGCATTATTCCTGATGGAGTCCACCCCTTCCCTGCGAAGCTAGCAGCCCTTCAGAAGTTCCCTATGCCCTCAATGGTTAAAGCACTGCAATAATTCTTGTGCATGATCAACTATTATCACCGTTTCCTGTCAGCCATCACCACAATTCTTGGCCCCCTCTACAACTCCCTCAAGGGCAAGATAAAATACCTGAAGTAGAGTCCCCTTCAAGAAGCGTCCTTTTGCAATGCAAAGAATGATCTATCAGCTACTGCTGCTCTCACTTTTCCCGTGCCAAATGTACCCCTCCTTTTCCCCAGTGATGCCAGTAATATAGCTATTGGTGCCATATTCGAGCAGCCGGTCAACGGCTCGACGCACCCATTTGCCTTCTTCAGTAAAAAACTGTCCAGGGCGGAATCCGGTACTCTACCTCTAACCACGAATTGCTGGCGGTGCACCTGGCTGTCCGGTACTTTCGTCAATTCTTAAAAGGGGCACCCTTCGTCATTCGCACGGACCACATACCTCTGGTGCAAACCTTCACTCAACAGTCCGACGCCTTGTCCACCTGTCAACGCCGACATCTCTCCGCCATGGCTGTATAAAATTGCACCCTTCAACATGTCCCTGGGAAAATGAATCCCATTGCCGACGCCCTATCAAGAAACACATTGGCCACCATTCACCAGGGATTACATTACACACCTTGGGAAAAGCCCAACGAAAAGATCCTGAGTACCAAGCATGTAGGGTATCCTTCAAATCCCTTCATTGGGAAGATGCCTCCCCTATCGACTCCAACACCACACTCCTCTGTGATGTCAGTAAAGGTAGACCAAGATCATGGATACCTGCTCCCATGTGCTAACAGGTGTTTGATTTCATTCATGTACTTTTACATCCCTTGCACCGATCCACTGCATAGCTACTGAAGACGAAGTTCATTTGGCATATCATTATTAAGGATGTTAATCATTGGGTCCAGGCATATACTTTATGCCAAACCTCAAATGTACATCGACACATGGATTCAGGTGTGGGCACCTTACCTCAACCTCAGCATTGTTTTCCCGCATTCACATCGATGTAGTATGTCCCCTACCCACATCACTAGGACATTGTTACTTGCTTACTGTCATTAATAGCTCTACCTATTGGCCAGAAGCCATTCCTATGGAAACGGCAACATCTACCTCATGTGCACTTGCCTTGCTCTCAGGGTGGATAGTGAGATTCGGTATCACTGAGTTATATTACTAGTGATAGGGGTACCACTTTCACCTCTTAATTGTGGGCATCATTGGTGAATCTCCTGGGCATAACCCTACATCAGACAACTGCCTACAACCCTGCTGCCAATGGAATGGTTGAACATTTTCATCGCACCCTTAAAGCAGCTTTCATGTCCTGCTGCAATGACTCCAACTGGTTTATTCAGCTTTCCTGGGTCCTACTGGGAGTGAGGACCACTCCTAAAGACGCCCTGAATATCTTGGTAACTGAAATGGTGTCTGCAACCTGTTGTCCATTCCTAGCAAATTATTTCCGTCTACAACATCCTCCGATAATCTCTAGTGCCTACGTCACGTTGTGGGAAAATTTATTCCATGCCTCCAGAATCACAAGCCCTCAGCGAAGCAACACATACCGACATATCTGCAGTCAGCAATGCACGTTTTCATGTGCAACGACACTAGCAAGCCACCGCTAACATGCACCCCCTTACATGGGCCTTTTCCCCATGATCCGGCGTACGCCGAAGGCTTTCTTCATCAACATTCCTGACAAAGAAGAGTGGGTTTTAATTGATCGCCTAAAACCTACATATCTCCTGCCAGATGACCAGCCTACAGTGGGCCTTTCAAGAGCAGGGCAACCTATGTCACATGTATGTCAATTTTAGGGGGCGTCGTTATGTTCCGCACGTGTTTTATACATGCTCGTACACTATTGATTTTGCTTTGTTATCTTTTTACTCACTCCTCCCTGCACTGTTAATAAACAAATCTGTATAAGCCTAATAGATCATGTCTAGATTCGTTTTAATTTTATGACGGTCTTGCTTGCAAGTCCTAGTACTTATATTTTATGTCTGTTTGATAAAGTTTAGCTGCATTCATCTCGCCTCTCAGTTATCACCTAATGGCACCTCGTAATATATATATATATATATATATATATATATATATATATATATATATATATATATATTATATATATATAAATATATATATATATATATACATAATATGAATATATATATATATATATATATATATGTATATATATATATATATATATATATATATATATATATATGCGTTTGTGACTATGCCAGTGGATGTGTATTTGCGTTTCTATGGATGTGCCCTCGCTTGCATTGTGTGCAATAGA
>NC_090728.1:100181390-100216390 GCF_036898095.1 Palaemon carinicauda
TCTTGACAGGGCATTGACAACGGGATTCATTTTCTCAGGGATGTGCTGAATGGTACAAATGTATTCAGCCATGGCGGAGAGATGTCAGCATTGAAGGGCGGACCATGTGTCGGACTGAAGAATGAAGGCATGCACCAAAGGCATGTGGTCCAAGCAAATGACGAAGGGCGTACCTTCAGAGAAGTGGAGATTGTGATGGATAGCCATGTGCACTGACAGCAATTCACGGTCGAAGGTAGAGTAGGGGGATTCCGCCTTGGACAGTTTTCTACAGAAGGCCAATGGGCAGGGCAAGACGTTGACCAACTGATTGAGAACGGCCCCAATAGCGATGTCACTGACATTGGTGGAAGGAAGGAGAGGTGCATGTGGCATGGGAAAATTGAGAGCAGCATCGGTTAATAGGGCATTCCTTGCGTTGTAGAAGGCCACTTCTGGAAGGGGACCCCATTCCAGGTCTTTTGGCTTGCCCTTCAGGGAGGCGTAGAGGGGGACAAGAATGGCAGTGATGGGTGGCAGGTCGAGGGGGTGGGGAAGATCTGAACGGCTGCTCTATAAGGCTGTTTTGTTGTAAACAGTCGAGCATGATGCGTAGATTATGGAGGTGTTCCTCTTTGGACGAAGAGAACACAAATATGTTGTCCACATAACATATATAGAAGGGGATTCCGTCCATGAGACGTTGATAAGTGCCCCCAGCATGACAAAAGTAAAAAAAGGAGTAATTGAAGGTGTATGCAGCCTTAGGGATGTTTTCGGGGTTCATGGGCACATGATAATACCCTTTCAGGAGGTAGAATGTGAAGAAAACCTTTGCTTTGTGTAAGTAAAAGGGCATGTTGGTGATGTTTGGG
Source organism: Palaemon carinicauda (assembly GCF_036898095.1). Classification (NCBI taxonomy): domain Eukaryota; kingdom Metazoa; phylum Arthropoda; class Malacostraca; order Decapoda; family Palaemonidae; genus Palaemon; species Palaemon carinicauda. Next base: position 100,182,245 of record NC_090728.1, read on the forward strand.
AGTGGGCAGTGATCTGGTTCTATCTGTGTGTTCAGACGCCTGTAATCCCCACACGAACACAGAGAGCCTTCTTTCTTCAGGATGATGTGTAAGGGTGACGACCATGGGCTTGAGACCTTTTGGTAAAGGCCAATTTCTTCCATTTCACCAAACATTTGTTCAGCAGCTGCCAAATGATCTGGTACCAAACATCTGAATCTACAGAACACTGGGGGCCTGGTCTTCTTGATATGGTAATGAATACCGTGTTTCATGGGAACCGTGGGCGTTTGACGAAGCTTTGAACAGAAAACTTTCAGGTATGACGTGAGAAGGTGGGCATAGGTATCCGTGGGTGTGCTGATGTGGAGAGCGATATTGTGTAGAGGCATCGAGGAGTAAGAATCCGCATTGACTAGCCATCAGTGAGCTATATTAACCAGGAGGAAATCCGCACCGAGGATTGGTAATGTGATGCCAGCAACGAGAAACATCCAAATATATTTGGAGCTTCCAAACAATAATGTGAGGGTCTCATAACCGTGGGTGTGTATCGCAGATTCATGGTAGCTACCAGGTTGAGGTCCTCAGACTTACTGTAAACAGACTGCATTGTGTCCTGTAGAGTGGCCTTGGCAGAAGTGACCAGCAAGCACCTGTGTCTACTAAAAATCACACGTCCAGATCTGCGCCTGGGTCATGTAAAAAGAGATTAGTGACAGGGGAGGCTCTTTCTGCAAGATATGTTTTTGTCCACAAACAACCATTCACACATTTCCTCACAGCAGCCCCGAATTCGAGGTGTTGGTAGCATAACTGCAGCTTATGGGCGTCAGTAAGTGGCTGGAGAGGTCGTTAGTTGGGTTGTAAGAGAGATGTGGTATATATGGGTCATGGGTGGCTTTGTCACAGCGCGGCACGTCACATGGTGGGTGTCTGTGTCCTACCACATTCATGTTGGCTTCAGTCGATGTTGAATAGGTATCCACTTCGTCAGGACTTGAGGTGTTGATGGAAGTCTGGGAAGAGTGGAAGTGGCTGTCCATAAGGGCGTTGACTTTGGTCATAAGATCTTTCAGGGGCAAAATATCAAGGGGGATAGCAGCACATACAGGTTCGGGTAGGCGCTGTACCCAAAGGGCACAAAGTAAATTCACGTCACGAGGAGAGCTGTCTGTGGCAGTTTGTAGGCGAGCAATACATGTCATTTCCCTGTGGGCGAGTGAAGCCTTTTGATCCCCCAACAGCTGCTAAGAGAGCTGAAAAAGTTTAGCTATTGCGGGTGGCCGGTGATGGCGAGTACTGCTCCAAGAGGTATGATTAGAGGTCTTCCCACGTTATGAGGGCGTCTCCTTGCTTGCACACCCAATCGGAGATTACCTGGGAAAGTGCCCTTGGGGATCGCCAAGAGAACGTAAAACGCTTTGGTGCCTGACCGAGTCATGCTCTTGCTGAGAAACTGGAACGCTTCTCCGCTTGCAAAGGGCGGTAGTTTCATTGAGGCGGCGTGTGCCAAATAGGGGGATTTGGTGGGCGGCATTTTAGAACAGTAAGGCACAGTAGTTAAATGGAGGCGGGAGGGAGCAGTCACTCTGCTGATCACCAATGTGCAAGCGAGCCATAGGAGGTGATCTCTGCTGTTGCCAGATGGGTTGGTCAAAAAAAAAATAAAAATAAAAAAAAAACTCAAGACAAAGAATCCCCTAAACAACCGAAAATTCACATTTCCACAAATATAATTTCTTCTGATTTTGTAGGCTTTACTAATATACTTTATATAAGTGCAAGCAGACTAATTGCAACAATTTAAAGGTTTAATCACCTTTGTTTCTTCTTCATAAATGGAATTGATTTTTCTTCTTCATAGGTGGAATTTATTTTTCTAGGAATCCAAAGGACTTCCAAAAAAGGCTTTTATGTAAATTCTACATTATTAGTACTGATTTTCATTTACTTTTCATACTACTATGTACCTGGTTATGTTTTATAAAATGGAGATGAAAATGCACACAGTATGTTTCATAGTGAAAACTAATGATTATAGAATAATTCACATCATGGAAATGTTTTCATTAATCCTGTAGTAAATCAAGGGCTAATTGTTATTTATTAAAATTGAAATGTTGAATTCACTGATTATATAAGATTAACTTTGCATCAATGCATTACAAAAAGGAAGAAAAACTATCTATTTAATGGTCATACTGAATTTATGTGGTTCAAATTCAATAAAAGAAAACAAAAATCCTTCCGAGTCGCTATCGTCTTCAAGTGCGTCTGCTTTCATCTTCTTAAGCAGATATTTTTTCACGTACAAACTCATCCTTCATATAGCATTTTGAATGATATGTACGGTTTATCAAATATTGAAGGAAATTTTCACACTATAGTGGAAGCTGAATGTAATCTAAATAAAAAATATTGACATTTCTGAACAGAAGCGGAATTCTCGTCTAACTCTGCCTCTGCTTGGGTTATTAGACGGAAGTTGAAGAGAGAACTCTGAATTACTATTACGTGTATTTGACATGTTTCACTTTAGTAAAAACTTGTTCTCCCGCGAAATTTGTTACGCAAATTAGCTGTGTAGGAATATTTTACAGTATACTATGACATTTATAATGATATTTCATCCTTTGCATGCATTTATATAGAGTTTTCCTTTTTCAACGATAATTACAGGACTTACCATTTTCTAGCCAAAAATCCACTAATTTGTACAAAATATCCCCATCAGACACTCAAAACCCCCAAATCTAGAGAGACGAGTCGAATACAATTAACTTTATTTAGACAGAGCATAAGTTTATATACAACCTCGTCCAGTCAAGAACGGCACAAAAATTCAAACACACGGCACAGACAGGTTATCAGTCCTTGGGGAGAGCGATAACGACAATATAAAAGAAAAAAAAAAAACAGAAATACTGTTACAGTGTACAAGCGTGTGTGATGCACGTGTCGTACAGTTATCAACACCACTTTTTGTATCTACACTAATATGAACTTGAACTGTATAATTACTTACAGTATTGAGCTACATAAAATAGACAATATCGTTATTACAAAAAAATAGACTGATTCATAATAATAATAATAATAATAATAATAATAATAATAATAATAATAATAATAATAATAATAATATTTTGGTAGTAGACCCTCATTAAGGCAATATTGATAATAATGCTTTGATGACATTGCTATTTTAGGTAATGGTATCCTGTTTTGAGACATTACTTTTAGAAATATCATATAAAATTCCTGAATTAGAAATTTTATTGGCTCTTTATTTTCATAGAGCTCTCTCTCTCTCTCTCTCTCTCTCTCTCTCTCTCTCTCTCTCTCTCTCTCTCTCTCTCTCTCTCTCTTACACAGCATCCAATAGCTAAGCTCACAGGGACACGCATACATACACACACACATACAGTTAACACGGATAACTATAAAGGAAATTTGATTCTCTCCATGACATCAACAATTAACTTTTGTAGCTGAGCCCCTGTCTAAAAAAAAATATTTTTGTCTATTTCTATCCATGAGATATATTTTACACACTTCATTAATGCCTAGGTCAGTAAAAATCCAAACCCTCTCGTTCCATTCTGCAAAGGATCTATCCAAATACTACATGTACTCACACACAAGCACAATTATGTCCTAAAACCTTGAAATGCTACGAGACACAGACACGCACAAGCAGATTATGTCTCTGAAGGTTCATTGTTACAAGGGAATACTTCCCTTACTCTAAGACAAATCTTGCTAAACCATTTAGCGTTTGTGGCATTTAATGTCAAATATTCCCCTCCTAATGACATACAAAATGGTATGTCATTTTATATAATATTTCGGGATTATTTGTGAAGGGTCTTTAATTGGAGGGCTTTAGGCGACAAAAGATCCCTATGTCTTTCATGATAACGATCAAGCATTCAAGCTTTGGATTCCATTACCATAGGTATATAAACCTTCGTGTTTACGTAAATATCTGTACATCTTATACATACACACACATACACACACACACACACACACACATATATATATATATATATATATATGAGCCAGCGGATTTTTTTTTTTTTTTTTTTTTGCAATATACATGGTATCATATACCTAATGATGTACGTTCACATAACAGCTACATCAATTCATGTATACTAAAAGTACGTGTATACAAACATACATTTTTCAGTATGTACTCGAGAATGTCGTTGGTGTTGAAGAGTTTGTGGGAAAACACGTATATAATTTGTATGACCATCATAAAATGTTTCACAAATGGATGTAACGTAAGCTTGTATCTATTTGTAGCAGCAAACTGTTACATACTACCTTATACTTAATTTTCAAGAAATGTTTACTTTGATTTATGAATAGTAGTCTTGTTTTGCATAGTGGAGCAAAATCTGTATTATTTTCCTACCAGCATATTGAAACAGTTGTGATTTTCAGAGTGAACTGTTTCTGTTATTCGTTTTAATTTTATACTTATGAACTCAAAACCTCTGTCGTACTTTTGTATTTCTACGAATGGATATCCTTTCCATTCAAGATAGAATGTAAAAAAAAAATGTAGATTAACCCTGATTAACGAAATACTATGCTTAAAAAGGGGTCAGGGTTCTAACTACCATATATATATATATATATATATATATATATATATATATATATATATGGGAGGGGGTTAATTTATTCTCCTTTAAGATAGTACTGATTAAAATTTCAAGGTGGCTCCATTATAACATTGCGTCTCAAACATATCTTTAGTATGATCCGTATCATCAAAATATATGAGAGCACAACGAAAAGGATGGGAAAGGCTTTTACGTATAACGCTAAAGGAAAAGGTTTCTCTTCTATGAAAAATCACATACTGATGTTCTGAATGTTTTTCGAGTCTATATGTGGTAGATTTACATATGCTACTTATTACATTTTATATATTCTTGATTTATTTCTGAATTTTAATACTGGAAAGAAAATCCTTTAGAAAAACTTAATTCTCTCTTCCCCTTTCAAAGAAGCATCAAGACCATCTTTCTATATTTTGGTGTAAAGAATGGAGTAGAAGCGGAAATCTTTTCATCCAATATATATTTATATATAAATATATATATATATATATATATATATATATATATATATATATATATATATATATATATATATACTATGCATGTACATATACATATATATATATATATATATATATATATATATATATATATATATATATCTATATTTATATTTATACATATACATATACAGTATATATATATATACTATGCATGTACATACATATATATATATATATATATATATATATATATATATATATATATATATATATATATATATATATATATATAGATATAAATATATATATACATATACTGTATATGTATATGTATAAATATAAATATACACATATATATATATATATATATATATATATATGTATATATATATATATATATACACATATATATATATATATATATATATATATATATACTATTCATGTACATACATATATATATATATATATATATATATATATATATATATATATATATATATATATATATGTATATTTATATTTATACATATACATATACAGTATATATATATATATATATATATTTTTGGGCTCAAGCCATGTCGTCCTGATGGAAGTTCCTATAGGGTAGCTTCCTAGGGTATATTACAACTACGGCGATATTCCCAGAGAATTTACCTTAAGGTACCAGAATTCTAACTCCTGGAGCGAGTATCCCTCGTGAAAGGGATATCGCGACATATCAGAGGACGTATTCTAGACACGTCACATGGCAATCTACGACCTGAACAGAGATTCGTCTCGTAGGAGGGAGATTGACGAGATACGAATTCGGGAAAGAAAAAGGGGAGCCGCTCCCAAGGCTTCCCTATCCCCCGATTCGTATGCGTGCCTGGCGCCAATCCTGGCGCCATCTGTATTCCTTTTTGCGTAGCTTAACAACTCGGTGTTTTTTCCTGTTTTTCTCGCAAATCTTGGATTTATTCAGCTTTTCATGGCTTCTTCGTCTTCGTTGACCTCGGATAAGTTGAGTATAGTGTCTGTTATGTATAAATGTAGGCTCTTGGTAAAATTTTGAGTGATTAATAGGATTAATCTTTGATACAAGAGCCGTAGCCTACCAGAGGTGTCCTGGACACTGTCACTCGCTAGGTATAAATTAGTTAGTCAGAGTGACATTCCTGGTTGTTTTGCTTAATAAAATTTAGCTATTTAGCTTTACATAGGATTTCCTTTCGTGCTTAGTATTATTTGGCGAAGTATTCGCCATTCTGGCCTACGCTAGGCCATGTAGCCTAGTCGTTTGGTCCTAGTACTTAATGCATGATTATGGTTTTTCCGAGTGTAATTAAAATTTTATTGAAGCTTTAGGCTATATTTTATACATTTTAGACTGTGTGGAATATTTCCAAGATTGTATACGTGAGAGTTTCGGTGAATTAGGTAATCGATTCTCTTGGTGCCTAGGCTAATTGCTTATGGAGCCTTAGTATACTTTATCATACTCCCCGGTTGCTTTCTTTTCTTCGGAGAAGGTATGCAATCCCTTTCCCTCTGTTTAAGCCTTGGGCTTATCCCTAAGTGGTTTTTTCCGAATTTATTTTCGATAAAACTATACTAGGGTGTTACTGTACCTTCCTGTTCCTGCTGAGTCTGGTTCAAAGAGGGACAGAACAACAGAGTTTTTAGTCTGAGTCCGTGTTGTTTGGCTTGGGGCAGAGTCTCCCTCGCTGACCTAACACTTACAAAGGGAGCTGAGCTCCCTTAGGTCACTGTCGAAGGTTTCTGTAGTTATGATTCCTTCTTGTGTGATCGACCAGACTAAGTCCTGTTGCTGTTCTCGGGGAGGATAAATCTTCCCTTGGGAGTTGCAACGCCTTCCTTGCTTTGGTGCTCTGGAAGCTGGCAGGTATTATACTACTGCGCTGGCCCTTTCCCTTAGATCTCCCTTAGGCTAAGACAGAGTTCTTGGCTGCGGGTGATCTGTCACTAAAGCAAGGTTGGCAGGACCCTCTTGTCCCTTCCCCCTCTATCTCCGTAATGGCCTAGCCATTACTGTACTGTACCTTGCCGGCCGGCAGAGCTGGCCGGCAGGGGTATTACTGTACCATATGTCATTCTACTTCTGGACCTAGTATAGGTTGGGATTTGGATTGACTAAGCCCATTGCCGGCCGGCAGAGACGCTGGACGGCAAGGGTCTTATGTTTTCGAGTGCTGCCCGGACCTCTCTTGGTCCCTCATCCATGCCTGCCGGCAGAGCCGGACGGCATTGGTCAAGGAAGCCTGAATTAAGTTTCTCCCCTTCCTTATATGCACTCTTTCGGTTGCCGGGCTGGGGGGGTTGTGTACACTCTTATCCCGGCATCCATTCTATTTTCTTCTAGTGCTGTACCTGTCCCGGCAGCCGGCCTATGAGGCCGGCAGCCGGGCAGGGGTAGTCTTCTGGTTCTTTTGCTGCCGGCTGGCATCGGTCTTGTACCTTTGCCGGCCGGCTTATGTCAGTCCTTGTCTGCCGGTCACCAAGAGTGTGGCCGGCAGCTGGGTACTACCTTGTGTAGTTGCTGGCCGGCAATCATTGCCGGCCAACACTGGCTGTTGCGGGCCGGCAGCTGCTGCCGCCGGCACAGGCATTTGAACCAGAGGGCTGCCGCCCTATAGCTGTTAAGTAGTATACTTTAAAGCTAATTGTGGTGTGTGCCGGCCGGCAAAGGCAGGCCGGCACACATCCTCCTATACTGTACTAGTATTCTTCTGTATAGCATATACAGTAAGAAGAAAACTATAGTAAAAGTTTAGGTACAGCACTGTATCTTCTAACACTATTGTGTTTTCTTACACAGCCCTTTGCTGTTGCCCTCAGACAGGAAGCAGAGTTCTTCCCCGTCTATTATCCAGGATTTTTAAAATCATTGCCTAGGTGTGAGCTCCACCTGTTTCCTATGGAAACCTTGCATTGGTTACTCTAGTAGAGATAAACCATTTTTGATTTTATTATCTGGAAGGCTGCAACAATGGGTTGTGAGGGAAACACAAGTGTGTGTCTTTCATTTATGAATTGTTATGCTATACTATGCATATCCAGTGATACATAGTTCACTTGATACTCATGGAAATTTCTTCTCTTTACAGAAGGACACTCCGAAGTGGGGAAGTGCTTTCTGCAATGTCAGCAGCAAGAACCTCTGCGGACATGAGTTTTGTAGGAGACACGCAGCATACGCTGTCTCCAAGGATGATCTCCGGTATTGGGACCCTCAGGTATGTACTGTGTGCACTAACCTGATTAATGAGACATTTAAATAGCTAGGAAGAAGCTTCGTACCTGGGTAAGGGGCTTCCAAAAGTACACTTCTGGCCCTTATCTTCCAAGTGAGAAGATGAGGGCGTATCTTTTCCCTAAGGCATCAGCTGAGGCAGTGATTCCCCAGCCTCAAGAGGAGATCCCCTAAGTTCAGATCCAGGTGGATGCTGAAGTCGCGGTCGCGATGCAAGACATCCAGCTAAATGACAGGATATCTGATGTGGACGGGTGTCAGGAGGAAGACCTCCTTGCAGAAGCCCAGGATGAAGTTCAAGTCCCTCTACATCGGCCGGTCTCCCAGTAGAGCTGGGACAGGCCCTCTCTTCTATTGTTGGAATGATCCAACAAATGCAGAAGGAGAATCAGGAGAAGGCGGCTGCAATGGAACTGCGAATGCAGTGCCTTGCAGAATCACATGGGCCCCAGAAAAGCTCAATGTGAAAGACCTTCCTTTGTGCTCGGATGCTAACCCATGGAGGTATGCTGAGCACATGTCGATGACGACTGGAAAGATCGTCATCTCGGATATGCTGGGCTCAGTTCCCCTGGAGGGTGGAATTCTGGCCCAGCAAGGCACCATATCCGGACTGTTATGTCCGGCTGAGGAAGGAACCAGCTTCAAAGGAGGAGGCAGAGCCGAAGGAGGTCATAGTGATGACCATGCTAAGGCTCAAGCTCTACTTTCATCTTCGATGAAAGAGAGGGGCTTCTCTAACTCAAAGGTAGCTGCATTGAATAGGAAGCTCCCTTCCTTTGTGTCCTCGCCTACTAGAGCCTTCCCCCTTTTTACAGAAAGGGTTTCTGGCTGTACTAAAAGCAATCGAGGCCGGCAAGTCTTGCCCCTCCCTAGGGAGTGTAAACCCTTGTCGCTGGCCCTGCCTATGGACCACAAAGATTGGAAGGACGTCCATCTTACGTTCTAAGTGGAAAGTTGGAGGCTGATATTGCCGGACGTCAGTTCGGCAAGGACCCCCCTAAGCTGTCTGACTTTCTTTTGCGAAGTGAGCTCGATACAAAAGAAAGACTGACTGCCTCAATGTCTCTTCAGACTACTCTCGAGACGATGGCAAGTGACCCCAAGGTCCATGAAATGTTCATGGTAGTGGCCAAGCCTCATCTGGCCACAGTGACGAAGGACCTTTATGGCTTCGTCAAGGCAAGGAGAGCTTGTAGGGAGTTCGTGTTTACCTCGGCTACAGTGAGGCACGAGCTAAAGAAACTAATCTCCTCCAACATTTGGGGAAAAGACCTTTTTCCCTACCGACTTGGTCAAAGAAGTTTTTGATAAAGCCACCTTGGAGAATAGAAACCTTCTCCAGAAGTGGGACCTGGCTATCAAAAGAAAGTCTTCCCCGGATGAGGGTCCTCAACCAAAGAGGAAGACTATGAGGACTAGGCTACCGTCTCGGCCAGCCAAGCCTCTTAGACAGCAACAGCAACTGCAATTGCCATTGCCCCCAGTGCCCCAGATCGTGGCACAAACCCCGACCACCTTTCAGTGGGTACCCCAGGCCGTGTCGACACAGTCCACGGCATTCACCCCAGCGTTCGAAGGGCAGTCTACTTCCTTCCGAGCAAAGCCTAGAGGAGCAGCCAGAGGCTCGTCTAGACGCCCCTCAAGGGGAAGGGGATTCAGGGGTGGTCGTGGTCAGGAAGGCAAGACCTCAGGACGGCAGTCCAAGTGAGGTGATACCGGTAGGAGGGAGACTTCTGAAATTTCGGGATCGGTGGACCTTCGATCCCTGGGCCCACAGCCTACTCAAGAATGGATTGGGCGGGAGCTGGTACAGCACTCCACCCCCGTACCTTCGGTTTTTTCCAACACTCCACCCCCGTTATGGAGGAGTACGTTCAAGAACGGTTGGAGAAAAAGGGTGAAGCCCATCAATTTCTAAGGGAGGCTGTTTTGTGTTCCCAAGAAAGACTCGGAAAAGCTCAGAGTTATTCTGGACTTGTCGCCACTTAACAAGTTCATAGTGAATTGCAAATTCAAAATGCTAACACTGCAACACATAAGGACCTTACTGCCCAAGAGGGCATATTCCGTCTCTATAGACTTGTCAGATGCCTACTGGCACATTCCAATTAGCCATCGACTCTCCCCCTACCTAGGGTTCAGGCTACAGCGAAGACTATACGCCTTCGGAGCCATGCCATTCGGGCTAAACATAGCCCCAAGGATTTTTACGAAGCTTGCGAGCGTAGCTCTCAAACAATTTCGCCTAAAGGGAATTCAGGTAGTAGCCTACCTGGACGACTGGTTGGTGTGGGCAGCATCCGAGACAGAATGCTTGCAAGCTTCCAGTCAGTGATCCAGTTCCTAGAGTACCTAGGCTTCAAGATCAACAGAAAAAGTCTCGACTTTCTCCATCTCAAAAGTTCCAGTGGCTAAGATCCACTGGGACCTTTTGTCACACCGTTTCTCCACCCCAGCGAAGAAAAGGAAGGAGATAGCGGGTTCTGTCAAGAGACTTCAAGATTCCGAAAGGATATCAAGACACGGGCAGGAGAGAGTACTGCGCTCTCTCCAGTTTGCTTCGGTGACAGACCCAGTGCTAAGAGCACAGCTAAAGGATGCAATCGGAGTTTGGAGAAGTTATGCATCAAACGCGTGAAGAGATCTGAGAAGACCAGCCGCTTCGGCTAAGTACTCTTCTCAGGCCTTGGTCCCAAGCCAGACATCTAAAGAAGTCAGGTTCTTCTTCAGCCACCTCCCCCGTCGGTGACGATTCACTCAGACGCCTCAAAGGAGGGATGGGGAGGTCACTCTCATCGGAAAAAAGTCCAGGGGACTTGGTCCAGGCTATTCAAGACCTTTCTCATAAAACTTTCTAGAAGCTAGGGCAGTGCTCCTTACCTTAAAGAAAGTCTCCCCGCGTCATTCGTTCCACATAAAGTGGTAATAGACAGCGAGGTAGTTGTAAGATACTTGAATCGACAAGGATCGAGGTCACCACCTCTCAACCAGGTGATGTTGGCCGTCTTCCGATTGGCGGAAAAGAAGAAGTGGTACCTGTCGGCAGTTCACCTTCAAGGAGTCCGCAATGTGACAGCGGACGCTCTATCCAGGTTCACACCGATAGAGTCGGAATGGTCCTTAGACGCAGGATCATTCTCCTTCATTCTGATTCAGTCCCAGAACTGCAGATAGACCTCTTTGCGACGAAAGACAACAAGAAGTTGCCCCTGTACGTGCCCCGTACGAGGACCCCTTAGCGGAAGCAGTGGACGCGATGTCCCTCGACTGGAACAGATGGTCCAAGATTTATCTGTTCCCTCCTCACAACCTTCTGTTGAGGGTCCTCAACAAACTGAGATCCTTCAAAGGGTAGCGGCAATAGGGGCCCACAAGTGGCCGAACAGCGTGTGGTTCCTCCTGGCATTGGAACTGTAGCTGAAGTTTGTACCACTACCAGATCCAGTTCTGACCCAGCGAGTCCAGAAGTCAACTGTCTGCGCTTCATTACAGAAAACCCGGACCCTGCAGTTCATGATTTTCTCTCCCTAGCGGTGAGAAAGCGTTTCGGGATTTCGAAAGCCAGTATAGACTTCATTGAGGAATATAAATGCAAATCTACTAGAAGGCAATATGAGTCATCTTGGAGAAAATGGGTGGCCTTTTGTCAAGGCGAAGATTCCGCAGGAGATCTTGACAGACTTCTGCTTATCTTTTTTCCCCACCTCCATGGTCAAGGGTTGGCAGCGAACACGATTTCAGCGTGTAAGTCTGCTTTGACAAGACCCATTCTATATGCCTTCCAGGTCGACCTAGGTAACGAGATCTTTAATAAAGTCCCGAAAGCCTGTGCTAGGCTCAGACCTTCAGCACCTCCAAAGCCCATTTCATGGTCTTTAGACAAGTTCTTCATTTCGCTTCTCTGTTGAGCAATGAAGAATGTGCGTTAAAGGATTTGACACAAAAAGTTATTTTCCTAATTTGCACTCGCGTCCGGGGCCAGGGTTAGTGAAATTGTAGCCTCTCGAGAGAGGCAGGTCGTGTTCAGTTCCTGGATGGGGAAGAACTGAACCTGTTTCCGGATCCTACGTTTCTCGCCAAGAATGAGTTACCCACCAACAGGTGGGGTCCCTGGAGAATCTGCCCTCTGAAAGAAGATGCATCTCTATGTCCAGTAGAATGCCTAAAGGTCTATCTTCATAGAACTTCAGACTTCAAGGGTGGTCAACTATTCAGGGGAGAAACATCAGGCTCAAATTTATCTCTGAATCAACTCAGAGCAAAAATCACATATTTTATTCGCAGAGCGGATCCTGACAATACACCCGCAGGTCACGATCCGAGGAAAGTTGCCTCATTCTTAAATTTCTTTAATTGCATGGATTTTGAACATCTCCGTTCATACACTGGCTGGAAGTCTTCCAGAGTGTTCTTTCGCCACTATGCGAAGCAAGTAGAGGAACTAAAAGAGATCTGTGGTAGCAGTGGGTCGCGGTGTTAACCCTACTGTTTAACTCTGCGAGGAACAGTGGTCTTAATTGGGACGATTAATTCCAGGGTGAGTGTGTAGTTACATACTGTACTACAAACTAAGTGAGGGCACTGTGTTGCCCATCCAGACTGTTCCATTTCCGAAGGTGAACCTAGCATAAGTGCAGACATGTGTGCCGAGCGTTTCTAACGCTAATGTCATTGATTTGTAATACAGGCTTTTATGACTTTGATACCTCGGTATCTTAAAAGTGGCATCTAATGTTTTTCTTTCAGACAAACAAGCCCTGTTTACTATCATACTTATGCTTAAAGTTTTGGGTTATCCTCTTCTTATATATATATGTATAATTGTGGTTAACCTGTCTGTTTATTGTCTGTCAATAAGCTTGTTCTTGAGAACCTTGCGTCTCCTTCACCTGTGTCAATTTATTGGTATAATTGAGCATTCATTCTATGTACCTTATCTGGGATAATTCTAATAGAATTGTTCCTTTATGCAAGCTATGTTGCATTGGTTTTCCTCCTATGCGGATATAAAACCTTTGGCCAATACAAGTATTGTGCGGAAAACTGGTCGATATTTCATATTGACGCAGTGGTCCTTTACAAACTATGCTTTACTTAATATAGGGCGAGACCACTATATTAGCTTGCCTGGTATTCATACATAGATATATGTACTCTTCGAGACTTTCCAGAGTCTAGTAGGACTCTTCCCTGTAGGGGGCAGGAAGCTCTAACATAGTTTATAGTTAGTTGAAAAGATGTATAACGGTAACATCTTAGGTCTCTAGGTCTAGTCGACCGGGAATAAATATCTCCGGGGAGTACGGCACGTTCTGAGAATCCACAGATACAGTAATGCTCTGGTACACTTCCATCAGGACGACATGGCTTGAGCCCAAAAAACGGATTTTGAGCGAAGCGAAAAATCTATTTTTGGGTGAGATAGCCATGTCGTCCTGATGGACCCGCCCTTGCCTTTCTAAGAAAGGGCTGTAGGACCCCTCCCTACATACAGTATCTGTAGCACCTCGTGTACGCTACAAGGAATACAGATGGCGCCAGGATTGGCGCCAGGCACGCATACGAATCGGGGGATAGGGAAGCCTTGGGAGCGGCTCCCCTTTTTCTTTCCCGAATTCGTATCTCGTCAATCTCCCTCCTACGAGACGAATCTCTGTTCAGGTCGTAGATTGCCATGTGACGTGTCTAGAATACGTCCTCTGATATGTCGCGATATCCCTTTCACGAGGGATACTCGCTCCAGGAGTTAGAATTCTGGTACCTTAAGGTAAATTCTCTGGGAATATCGCCGTAGTTGTAATATACCCTAGGAAGCTACCCTATAGGAACTTCCATCAGGACGACATGGCTATCTCACCCAAAAATAGATTTTTCGCTTCGCTCAAAATCCGTTATATATATATATAGATAGATAGATATATATATATATATATATATATATATATATATATATATATATATATATAAATACATATATGAATATATATATATATATATATGTATATATATATATATATATATATATATATATATATATATATATATATATATATATGTATATATATATATATATATATATATATATATATATATATATATAATATGAATGATTTTATATATTTGTATGTTTAATAGAATTTGTATACATTTACTTCAAAGTAAATTAGCGTTTAAGCTGTAATTACACATACACAGCTCTCTCTCTCTCTCTCTCTCTCTCTCTCTCTCTCTCTCTCTCTCTCTCTCTCTCTCTCTCTCACTGATTTATATACAGTAACTGTGGCCGTTACGCATTAAATCACTAGAAATTTGTGTACGTCCCTTTGGGGCTTCCCTACGCAACATTTGCTATAAATAGCATTGAAGTTTGTTATTGAAAAGATTAACTAATATATTTATTATGGTGGATAAATTCTAATAATTCTATTAATTCAAATTTAACAAGTAGGATTTAATGTATTTTTAGGCATATGCTAATTCTAACACCTAATTTTCAACATTTTCTTTTATCACTTTCATGATCAAATTACAGTAAATGGAAACTATTCCGTTTCAAAACATGAGAAATAACTTTAAAAAGTAGCCAAAGACCAATTTTTAAGTAATTTCTAGTCTGCAGTTAAATGTTTTAGTACAAGTTTTTTAATTTGTTGCATTTTCCATGCATTTTATTAAACAAGAGCTTGTATAAAAGCAATAAAATGTAAACTATTCGAAAAATATTCCGTAGTTGCTTTGCAATTCTACAAATGTTTATTTACTCTCATTCTATTATTTTTAGTATATAACATTTTAAAGTAATCAACATTCATTTTTTCTTATCAGTAAACTTGCATTCTAGTTTTTGAGATTTTATACCAAATATATTGGAATAAATTAAAATAATCCCTTTGAAAAGGATACTTATAATAACTTATCACTATGATAAATAATTCTAGTACAGTCCTAATCCCATTGGTTATTGAAAACTACACATACGACTTGATTCTTTATTTTTTACTCTCGTTGGGTTACCCATTTCTCCCTAAATACCGTGCGGTTTTGCTTGGATCCTTGCAATATTTGACTTTAAGAAACCTTAAATCACCTTGTACAAGTCTTATTTATACACTGGTTTGATTTAAGCTTTCAACATTGCTTAAGTACTTTTTACCTTGTGTTTTGCATTATACTTCAAGTTACGTAACGCTTTTTTAACTTGTGGTATTAATCACAATAAATAATTTTAGACAACAAATTGGTATTATTACCTCCGCCAAGGAGTGCATGTTTTACCTACATTTATTAATTTATCTATTTCTTTATTTAAATGTTAGCCAAATTACTTGTTGGTTATCACCAAATATTAACAACGGATAGGTATTACTCTCCGGAAGAACCCATTAAATTTGGGAGGTTTTCCGGATCAAGGTCATGATTCTGGATCAACATTGCACTTTTCACGATCTACGGTCATCATGTGTAAAGGGAAATACTCTGTCCTCAAAATGTTGGCAATATTCATTGATTGAGGTCTGAAATCTATGATTGCTCTTGTTGTTATTAATGCTAGCTAAACTAGCCTACAACTTTAGTTGGAGAAGCAGGATGCTATAAGCATAAACGAAAACATGTTGCTATATCCAACATAGTCATCTTGTTTGGGGAACCAAGATATTCTAATCTTTAGGGAAAGATACAAACATTAACCCTAGGTCATGATTGTGTACCACTGATCATATGGGAGACGCTGTAAATTGAACTTTGGTTAGCATTATTTAGTTTGAAGAGACAAAAAAAAAAAATACACTATTCATTCAATAGAAAATTCCAATGTGGGAATGGCAGAACTGCTCCTCCCATCAGGGGATAAAAGATGCTGAGCTGGGCTATCTTGAAAGTTCAAACCTAAAAGGAAAGTTAAAACGGCCCCATTTTCTGGCCGTCTAGTCAAACATTTGGTTATCTCTAAACTCATGCATCACCAGACTGTATCGCAAATGTTTCATAAACACTCGTACACTGTAATGGTATTGCTTTTTTTTTTTCTTATCTCTCGCTCTCCCCAGCACTAATATAAACCTGATTAACCTTGCTATATCCTATTTTGTACTGTTTGGATTTTGTGCCATTCTTACTTTCAACTATCAGTATATAAGCTCGTTGTCTTGTTGAATATACTCAGTTGTATTCAACTCGCTTCTCTAATAGAACCTAAAAGATGCGTTGCCACAAGACTGTTCTGGAGGGAGGTGTTTCGGTTGTTTCTGGGAGTTGGCCTTTTTACAATATCGTTAGACTCATCTCGGAGGGGACATACGGATATCATCAATCTGAGTAATTCCTACCTGAAGCTTCTGAGATATACTCCTATTGGGAGGAATGGAGACGCTACCAGATTTCCTTGTCTTTTAAGGATCTCGTACAATAGATTACGAGTGAGATTAATTTCTATCCTTAAACTACAGCGACGTTTCAAAAGTCACTAATCCAAGAGATGTTGCACTTCTATTCCACTATTATAGAGAGTTTTGGTTTAACCCTATGATTTAAAAGAATATGCTTCCCTGATTGTTGGTCTTAGAATAAGGAAAATGCGAGATTTTACACAACACAACTTGGAAAGTGCCAAAACCAAGGAGTTCATAAGAGAAATATATAATCCATCCTTTTTTAAAATGCAAAAGCAATGAAATAAATATTAGAATGTTTGTGATGAATAAGAAAAATATCAATAAAAAGTTTACGAAATGTTAGATTATCCTTTAACGTCTTTCAAAAATAAAAAATAAATGGGATAGAACTGTTTAAAGTAAAATCTTATTAATTTGAAAAATAAATCCAAAATGAAAGTGTGGGGTAAAATGTACATAAAAACCGTATGGGAACTGAAGCGTTGAACGCCGTGACAGGAAACCTCGACGAGGAATGGAGGTAACAGAAAAAAAGAAATATTTGACAGGGTTAAGAGGGAAGTGTGGTAGGACAGTCAATAATCTTGGGAGTAAAAGTAAGAAAGGATACAGCAATAAAATTACAATGAAAAAACGAATGCGATAGAAAGAAATTATTTCTATTGTATGCTTCTAATAATCTAAAAAGAACCAAAATAATTTTCAGTGATATAAATTATATATATACTGTATATATATATATATATATATATATATATATATATATATATATATATATATAGATAGATAGATAGATATGTATATATATATATATATATATATATATATATAATATATACTGTATATATATATATATATATATATATATATATATATATATATATATATGTATATATATATACAGTATATATTATATATATATATAATTTATACTGTATATATATATACATATATATATATATATATATATATATATATATATATATATATGTATATATATATATATATAGATATGTATATATATATATATATATATATATATATATATATAATATATACTGTATATATATATATATATGTATATATACAGTATATATTATATATATATATATATATATAATATACTGTATATATATATATATATATATATATATATATATATATATGTGTGTGTGTGTGTATATATATATATATATGAATTATTATAACATATAGAATATTATAATAGATGGAAAATAGAAGAGCAACGAAAGAAAGATGTAGAGTCAAAATATAACAAAAGTTGTAAAAGAAAAATCAAAGAAGCAAAAGTAGGGTTAACGTAGAGTATAAAATGTAAGGTAAGAGAGGGATAAAAAAAAATATATATATATTAAAGTAAAATTTAATCAGAATAATAAACTGAATAAGGGTATGGTCATAAAAGGAAAATAGCAATACATAAATTTGCCAAAGCAAAAAAGTGACACAAAAACAAACATAGAAATGAATTATAAAATAGGATGGGAAGGAACAAGAGGAGCAAAGAAATAAAGAGGAGGATTTTAATAGAAAGTAACTCGCCAGAGAGAGAGAGAGAGAGAGAGAGAGAGAGAGAGAGAGAGAGAGAGAGAGAGCGGCTTGTGGTGGTGGTGGTGGGAGACAGAGGGTGGAATGACGTCCGGAAATAAGATTTGTTAGTGACCATTAGGGTTCTTCCACAAGAACGGATGGTTACGTCAAGGATGGGGCTAGATTTGAGCTCGAGTGAAGGACTAGGATAAATGGCACCATAGGAATCGCTGGAAACAAGGCTATAAAAGGAAGAGAGAGAGAGAGAGAGAGAGAGAGAGAGAGAGAGAGAGATTCTGAGTTTATTCGAAGAGGTTGGAATGTTCAGTCAGACAGAAGGATGAATAAAAAAGTGTTCGATAGTTTGACAAAAGAAAGATTCCCGACAGCGAACTTTAAAAGCGAATAAGGAGAAGAGAAGCACCGACGCCACCATTTAATGATTACGCCCTGATTGTCGCAGGACACTATTTTAGAAGTCTCCTTAAAGAAACTTGGTCGGAGTGACTTGCGTGAAATTTCCTGAGCGGCGAGAATAATGGCTTTCTTATTGTCATGATAATGCCCAATTTCACTCCTCGGGTCTGAAGTCCTTTTTAAGGGGGATGGAAGGTGGCAAACCCAACACTAGAAAAGGTCTCCCACCTCAAGGACATGTAGATGTGCCCACGCTCCGTGTTAAACGCTATATGCCAAGGGCTCTCAACAGTCAAGCTGTTTAACTACTTTTTGGATAAGTTTAGAAAAGGGAGAAGAAAAGGGAGCAGGAGGAGGAGGAGAGAATATGTTCTCAAAAATGGTATCAGCTCCTTCTTTGATGGTCATTTTTCTTTTTCTGGATCCTGTTTATTACTACATTTTTTCTTCTCTTTTATTTTAACCTGAGCTGATGGCAAGCAAGTTATTGTTGTTCTGTCTCTTTCTATTGCCAAGCGAACAAGAGATTATTTTCATTTATTTTGTTTGAAATTTGTAAAGCTCGTTTTCTTTTTCTGATACCACCAAAAAATACGTTTAAAGGATATTTCATCGCCGATGTCCTTATATTTTCTATGAAGCTTTAGATTATTAAACACCAGAGCTATGAAGGCTCCTATACGCACTCTTCATAAGTGACCGAAGCATAATTTTTGGAGTTTTGATAATAGTTGTAGTATGAATATGGTATCATTCACTTTATATAAATGCTTAGTTTTTCTTCCTGTTTCATTTCACCCATGTTTAATTACAGCTAGAATTTTTATAGTATAATAAAACTGTATACATAGTTATGTTTCATATTACTTATAAATTCAATAAAACGATTTTAAATATAAAAATACTAACATACAGTAGCATTAGCTGGGAAATGTAATATTCCGTTGCTTTTACCCTTTTTCCCGTCAATAAGAAAGAGTAGTCTACGGTCATACCATCCTAAAATAAACAATGAAAACAATTTAATTCAATATGAGGCGATACATTCATAGAGCATTTCAAAAGATAAATATTACTAATTATAAATATGATTGTGTTGGTCCAATTCATTCACCAATTGAAAAATTACTTTATTGGGAGGAATGTATTTGGGGTTCTTGCGCAGAGAGGAACCGGTGGTTTCTAGAGTATCAAAATCCCCTTCACTCTCCTGGAGGCCAGATTGTCGCCATTCCTTCGGTCCTTTGATGTGAAAACTAATCTCAGA
Organism: Palaemon carinicauda; assembly: GCF_036898095.1. Taxonomy (NCBI): domain Eukaryota; kingdom Metazoa; phylum Arthropoda; class Malacostraca; order Decapoda; family Palaemonidae; genus Palaemon; species Palaemon carinicauda. Next base: position 100,202,200 of record NC_090728.1, read on the forward strand.
CTTGTAATCGCTTTGTTTCTTAATAGTGGGATTGTCATTACCAAAAGAAACGGGTCCTTTGACAACTTTCCTAATAACCGCATACGAGCCGGAATTGAGCAAGTTTCTAGTCCCCTCCAATCCTCCCCGTATCAAACGACGCATCTACGTTTGCTCTGTAGATCATACTGACTTTAATGTTCAGTCTTGATGCATTTCCTAGTCTTATAAACACACGTATAGCTTGGTGGTATTATATATTCATCTAAGGACTGATTAACAGTGGGATAATTTTGTTCGTAGGATCGTATAACTACGAAAACTTTGTTGAATTATTATTCATCTTTGAAATGATGCTGGATAACCAACATAAATTCCCTTTTGAAAATAGAACAATGATGTATTCATTTTTATAATAAGAACTATGATTTACTCATTTTCCATTGTATCATTCTTGACAGAGTTATATCATATGCCTTTTTTTTATTTTGATCCAACTTTTACATCACATATCAATATCAAATTGTATGATAATGGTCAAGCTAGAGTTTTATATACAAAAGTAACTGGGTGATATCAAAAAAAATCACAATATCAAATATTTTCATATTAGTGAAATAGCTATTGTTTTTTCAGTAATTCATGGCAAAAAAAAAACAATCTAAATGGTACCTCTTTTGATACACGAGTGTCTCCGAGTCCTGTTATAGACAAATTAAAGTCTTTAATCATTAATCAACGTACATCCTTCGAGATTATTTGTGTCTAACGATACTATTCCTGGTTGCCTATAAGCCATGAGCGAATTCCTATAGGACCCATAAAACTAATTGGTTCAACACCCTCTACAGGCAAAGTTTAACTTGGCGTGGTGGTTGATTGGACCTTCTGGTATACAGTAGCCCCAGTAGGTAGGTGGGCCGGCAAATTGCGGTATCAGTTTCTTTCTGAAAGCCAATTTTAAATACAGTGTAGTGTGGTACGGTGACACTGAAATTACTCGTAGGGGTAACGACGAAACAAATGCTGAAATCTCTGCTAATACTAGTCCAGTATCAATGTTTGTGATATCAGTGGATTAGTCTGGAGGTTCTTCATGGTGCCCACGTACAAGTATGATGTTAATTACGAAAATGTTTGGTCATGGGGGTCATAAATAGAAAGAGTATTAAAAATGCTTCTTTGTGATGTTTGAGCGCATAGGCTGGTAAATAATATGCAATACTGTGTAGCCTAAAGCATATTTAACTTTATTCATCTTTGGGGAGCTTAGACGGATACGGGTGAGAATAAGTAATGACAACAATGTGTATGCAGTTGCATCCAGTTCGTTACCCGTTTTAGGGCTCAAAGTTTGGGTTAATAATAACCGAATTTGACAGTGACTAGATCATTAAAATAGGAAGGCAATCTGTTTTAGGTAGGCACTATATGGATGTCGATATTAGACGGTGGGATATTAACCAGAATTAAATGTAAAAGGCATTTGAGACAGTGAAATATGTTCTCATCTATTATCAATGTGCCTCTGTGGAGGGCTCTAGTGTTACAATATTTGATATGTATTCAATTCTGCTATGTTTTAACAATGTAGTGTTTTATTTTTCTAAGCAGTAGAGTTATGAATAGTAATACCTTAAAAAGGATAAATAATTTTAACTCAGTCATCATGTAAAAAATATACAGACGTACTTCTGTCAGTGCCAGTCAGTGAAATAAAGCAGTGGTCTATGTAAACCAAAGTCTTCAAGGGGGTTATTACTTAATCTGTTCAATTGTCATTTTAAAAGTTCTCATAGTTGTGCTAGGTAGTATTAATGTTGTGGTAGTCTTTGGCTGTGAGAGTAGCTAGATCGACAGCTTAAGGTCTACCAGTGACATGCTATGATTTCGGCAAGTTGTTTTGTGGCAGTTCCTTCTTCATGAGAATCGGTTGGTGTCTGCCATCAACTAAAAGGGTGCCTCTATGCCCCTCTGGTGATGCTAAGTCTTGCTTGCTCTATACCACATAACGCCAAATAAGGGATTGTTATATGGTTCAATCCAGACATTAACTGAAGCTGTCGGAGGTTGGAGGTAGACCTTCAATCTTAAGTCCTTTCAGACAAAACATAGTATTTGTCTACAAGAGCACCCTTTCCATTTACTCCATTATGCATCCCTGCAGGTCTCCTCTTCTTGTGCAGAAGTTAGGAGGTTTTTTCAATGGGGGGAAAGCAAAAAATAGCAATATATGTTGCACAAGGGGGGAGGGGGAGGGGTTGGTGGAGGAGGTTCTAAACGACCTGTAACTGACTTCGTCAACATAGTCAACCAAAGACAAGAGAAGTTCGTGACGTCAGCGTACATTTGGTATATATTCATAATATATACTAAATTAAAAATGGGGTAATTACTGAAAAGTATCACAAACTTCTCTTTGGTTGACGATGTGAGTTCCAGGTCATTTAGAACCCTTGTGCAACACATCTCGCAATTTTTTTGCTTTCCCCGTTTAAAGAACCTCCTAATTACTGTATAAAAAGCAGAGAGCTGCAGGACTGCATAATTTTGGAGTAAATGGAGAGCGTGCTCTTGTAAACAAATATCTAAAACATCAAGTAGCATATACTGTCTGTCTGACTAACCGCTTTCTTGTCATCTGTGTAAAGACTGCACACAAAAACTTCACAGCCAGAGATGATGCCTTGCTTATGATGCTACTGCTTTCAATAGCACACAAGCTTTACTGATATGTAGCACTTGCGCATAGCGTCATGAATGTCGTCTTTTTACCAAGTGTCAGAAACAGCAGAAGTTAAGTAGCATCCAGTCTAGACATGTAGTAGCAGCAAGGAATCGCATCACTGGATGCTGTTCTCGTCAGCTAAAAAATGAATAGAGATGAAACTGCTCTTGACATTAACACAGTCTTCAACTAGAGCTCGTTGCAATCAAGAATTTGAAAGTAAGAAATGCTGAGGACTGCAACGTTTGTGTCTAGTGACTGGATCATAATCCTGAAGTGAGTCTCTCTTGCATGTTTTGTGTGGAGCAGCAGTATAGAGACTGCATCTTCGTGGCTCATATCAGGGGTAGGACATTTTCACACCCCTCTTTCATCACCTGAAGTGCGCTCTCACTATCCTTGTAGCATTCTCCAAGCACAATAATCTAACCTCTTGCAGTGGCTTCTGTGACATCTGGCAGCAGTTGTTCACCAAGGAGGGACTTAGGTTCTTTTTGCTCTGCAGTTTACTAATCTATTTCGCCTCCTCTAGTGGTATTGGGATGCCAATCCACTTACTTTGATATCTAATGCAGTCATTTCTCTTCTTATTATCATTCTCCATCTTTGATGGACTTTAACATGCACTGGTAAAACACAACTTCACTATGCCTGCAGCCAATCTGAGTGAATAATAAGAGATTGAAGTGATTTCTGTCAGTTCATGAAACGTTGCCACAGCAGATTACGTTGTACATCCACTTTCATCTAGAGTTCTGCCAGGAGGACACTATTATTCATCTTTCTAAGAGTGTCATCAACATGGGCAAGCAAGTGCGGAACTGTTAATAATTCATAGATAAGAATTTTTTTCAATTTAATGTCTCTTGACTTTGCAGATATGATGAGGGGGCCAATCAAGTAACAAAAAGCTGCCATCACAAATATTTTGTTGTCGGGTATCCTGACATTTGTTTCTTTCTCTTAGGGTTTCAAAGGTTTTGAACTCAACGTTCGGTATTGCATCCCAGAACAGCAGAACAGTGTTTTGTTAGGTTGAATCTCTCATCTTGAGGAGAGACTCATCTGAGTATTCCTGAACTCATAGCACTGCAGTATACATCGTGCATCAGCTGCTGGCATAACCACTCATGTGACAATGTTGATAAATGATAGCACATCATCATGCTCATTTTCTAACCCATCAAGAGAAGATGGGCCAATATCAAGGCCCAATGTGACTGGGAAGAGGGAGTTTGACGACATTCTTTTCATCTTCCTTCATCCTGCTTCTGGATATTTCCTTGTGTGTTCTAACCCGATACACATCTTGCAGGATGCACGTCTCCTTTTGGGTGGTTGTGACTGGTCAGGAACTAACGTTCTAGAGCACCCGGTTTCTGGCTAATCCCAATAATGCCTCTAATTGTTTTGGAATCCAGATTGATAGATTCCTCCATAGACATGTCCGTCCAAACCTGAATGAACTGGTGACCAAATGGACTGATTGCAAGATTTTCCTACACAAACTTGTGGTAGGTGGTAGGATGCGTCTCTCCTGTTTAGTTCATCCATTGCAAAGAAGAATGGAGTCATCTCATCACTTGCCATCAGATGGAGAGGCCAGTCAATTATTCTTTCTGCCCTGGTGAACTTTAGAAGCATCCTGATCATGATGAGGTAGTCACACATGAAAGCAATTAGAAGAGAGTTACCAAGTACCTCAGTTTTCAAAGTGGTGAGCTGCACCCCTAGTTCGGCCAGTGCCTTAATAAGCATCTCCATCTCTTCTTTTATGTTTACTCCCTGTTATACAGCTTCTCGTCCTTCTGTGATTTGTGCTGTGAGTACTTCTCTGTTCGTTTATTGCCACTGTAGGGCAACCACTTGTTGAATGACCGCCATTATAGATGGAAGGAGGCTTCCATCATTATCTTGTTTGCTTTCACACCTCGATTGAAAGACTTGCATTTCAGTGTTAATTCTGTTGTGTTACTGCCGTAGGCACCATACTCGATGAGGATATCTTCATTTCCTGATCCTTTTTACTTCTTGTTGAGCAGGAACAGGTAGTTGATAGCTATAGAAAAGCCTCCCCTGCAGATCAGCATGTCGACAAGCTCTTCTGGGCTCCTCCAGACTAGGTCCATCTGGCTAAAAAGATGGCAGGTAAGAGTGGATCATGTCACTTTCACCTTACCTTTGTATCTCTGTGTTACAGGTCACTTACTATGATCACTGAACTTGAGCATGGACTGACAATATCCTGTCAATTCAAGAGATCTATTCCTTTGGGAATGATCTACAAACACCATTTAATATGGTGTTTGGCTAAATAGACCTTTCTGGACGAGAACCAGTTGGAGTGGCATGAGTAGTAAGCTTCCCATCTAGTGTTGCCTCAATGACGTCGTTGTTGTCAATTGCAACCTGCACAAAGCCACCAGGAGGGATATTTGGTAGAAGTATCACTCCAGAGAGCTCTGACCTCACTAAAACTTCTTTTGCCAGACTAGTGTCTATCACTTCAACATCGTCATATTATTATTATTATTATCATTATCATTATTATTATTATTATTGTTATTATTATTATTATTATTATTATTTGCTAAGCTAAAACCCTTGTTGGAAAAGCAAGATGCTATAAGCCCAAGGGCTCCAACAGGGAAAATAGCTCTGTGAGGAAAGGAAATAAGAAAACTACAAGAAAAGTAGTTAACTTAAAATATTTCAAGAACAGTAACAGCATTAAAATCGATCTTGCATATATAATCTACAAAAACTTATATAAAAAAAAGCAGAAAAATAGAAATAAGATAGAATAGTGTGCCGAGTGTATCCTTAAGCAAGAAAACTCTACTCCAAGATAGTGAAAGACCATGGTACAGGGCTATGGCACTACCCAAGACCACAGAACAATGGTTGGATTTTGGAGTGTCCTTCTCCTAGAAGAGCTGCTTACCAAAGGTTAAAGAGTCTCTTCTACACTTACCAAGAAGAAAGTAACCAAGGCAAGGGCACAGGCAAAGGTAAAGGCAAATTTTATTCTATCGACCCTTTCCGGGGTATGAGAATTAAAAATTTACACAAAAATACAAAAACAAGACAGCAATAGATTACAACTACATTTATGTACACATATATTCAGCAAGTACATCTTTAAAGCATAAAGGTACACTGATAAAGAATAGTATAACTATCAAAAATTACTTATTTGAACAACGAAAATTTGAGAAAGTCTTAAATCTCAAATAAGGGCATTATAAAGTTGATAAACTTTGCCTTTCTTTTTTTTTTTCATTTCTCTGGTATTACTTGTATTGATGATCAGATTGAATTTAAATTTTAGGTCTTCTATAATAGTAAAGCTTTAGGTATCTCTCTCTAGTTTATTTAATCACAGGACAAACTGAAAACATAATGATATTCATCGCCAACTTCATTGCTGTTAAATAGCCTGCCAAGGTGCTGATTTTCCTGCCCAGAATATCTTTCAGTTGCTGCGTGTAGTTTGTGTGTATCACACCTATATTTACTAAGAGCAATTCTTTCTAGTATATCTAAATTCATAATATACTTTTTTTTGGCCTAATTCAGTCTTAAAAAGTTTATAGCTGCTACACAATATATCCCTTTCTATTTCTGTTTGCCACCGTTGTCTTCTATATCTTTGAGTTTCATTTCCAAGCTATTTACTATCCACGTGTGATTGAAATTTTCTGGATGTTCCCATATATTTGACATGCCACAGGAATCAAGGATAATTTTTATTTTATGGATCCAACTAGACTTACATTCATACACCTCATACATAATTCTAGAAAAACGCTAAAAGACATTTGACAATTTAGACGCCTTTGATTTTACAATTCTCAACCAAAATCCAATCATCTGTTTGCAAATAGATATTTCGATTTTGAATCTTCCAAGATCTCCATATACCATGCAGTTTGCTGTTCGCTTGTTCACACAGAGCTGATTTTGTTTATGAACTTCTTGTGAAATGTTTCAATATGATCTAGTTTGTGGTAATGCCATATTCCACAACCATAAGTAAAAATTGGTATAACTAATGCATCGAATAGATTACTGATGATATCAATTGGCAATTTAAGTTTTTTACATTTAATTAACACATTAAATAATGCTCTACGGGCTTGAATGACTTGTTTCGTAATAGCTTTATCCATTTTACCATTATAATTGAATGTAGTGCCAAGGTAAATATAATAATCTACAGTTTCAATACTCTCCTCATCATATTTAAGAATTCAGAATATTTCTAACTTTTCCTGTAGAAAATACAACTACTTTAGTTTTTGAAACATTAATTTGAAGTTTCCAGGTATCACAATATTCTTTTACTTTATCCAAAGCCTTTCGTATTTCCATTGGGGATTCGGCCATTACAACAGTATCATCAGCCACTGAAGTAATTACATTGTTGTCAGGTATATGACAGAGGAGAATATGTAAAGAATAACGCTAGGCTATTTGGTGTATGTGTAAGCAAAAGGAAAATGAGCCATAACCAGAGAGAAGGATCCAATGTAGTACTGTCTGGCCAGTCAAAAGACCCAATAACTCTCTAGTAGTAGTATCTCAACAGGTGGCTGGAGCCCTGGCCAACCTACTACCTAAGAAATTTAATGACCCATACATAGTGCCAAGATGCTTTTAACCTGTGAGGTGACAAATTGACATTCTGAGGCTCACATATTATGCAACCGTGGGATGCACAATGCACATCATCTTGGGCTATCATCAACACTTTTCTTTCGTCTGCTTCACTGGTGAAGTAAGTTCATTTCTGTAGTTTGCGTTTATCCAGTGCAGGATCCAGTACAGGCTTTTGGGTATTGTTGATCTAAAATATTAAAATGATGTCATGAATGTTCAGAGACTCCACTGATATCCCTTGGCATTGGCTAATGTTTCCTTGGATGACCTTTGCTGTATGGTACAACAGTCTTGTATATTGTACCTTGCCAAGCTCTGTCAGGCCTTCTTTCTGATCAATTACCACAGGTTGAATGATTGCAACCTTTTGGTAAGCCATCTTAATCACATTCTACAGAGATATGTGGCTGGAATAGATCAGCTCTGACTTAGACTGATCATGCAGCTGCTAAAACCCTATCTTTTTTGTGATGTGTTTCTTCTGTCGAAGTTTGAGTCACTGACTTGTATAGCTTTCAGCAGAGTCCAATTTTCTGTAGCAAAGTTTTGTGTTTCGTTAGGAGGAACCTCATGGTGAAGGCTTTCCCCGGTTTGAAGTTAGGTGTGATTTCTGCAGCCAGTTCATTGAAAGATGCAGAATGCGCGTATTCTTCTTTGCCCCATTTCAAGGCTTTGAATTGGATATTGTTCGAGCTGACATATATTGCATAACATACCAAGCGTATGGTCTTTGGCTGTGGTTGCGATCAGATCATTGTTGGCTAGAAGGACTAATAGCGTGTCATCGTGACCCTTTACTTGTATTGCCTGCCTTATACAGAGACATGCCTCAAATATAGAAGTTCTCCTTCACTTTCTTGTGACTTTATTTATTTTGAAAAATAAGTAACTAGACAAATCAATCGGAGTGGATTTATCTATAGAAATGCTGGTACCCCCATTTTCATTACTTCATACATTTTGAGTGTCTTATTTGGAAATGTAAATAGTTTTTCAGAGCTATGTTCTGGAGGCTACTTTAAAAATCACCAACTATATGTAATGACTGAAGAAGATCAAGAATTTCTAATCAATGTTCAAGACTAACACATCTCAAAGCAAAAATATTTATGAATATATGTTTAACAAAGTCGAAATGGATATTTGCGCATCTACGGTCCCCGAACTTTACCCAATTGAGCACATCAATCTTTGTGGTTTTTGTAAAGTTACTTTCTAAATACTTATCTCAACAGCCTTGAAGTAGGCATATGACAAGGGGACTCTTACTCTAGTATGAATTAAATTGTTTTTACTCTAGTGATCCGTCCGAAACCTGGCTGTTATAAATTCAAAGTTTACAGACAAGAAACTCATTCAGATTCATATATACATGCATTTTCGAACCATACAAGAGCTACAAAATGGCGGGTTATTTCTAACTTACTTTTAAGGGCTTATAAAGTTTGTGACTATCAATTTATTGAATACAAAATAGGCCATCTTAAAAAAGTTTTCAGAAAACAGGGTTACGAGTCTTAGTTTATTGAAAAGGCACACCTGAAAACTAGGAAAAATACTCTGCTGTAATGGAAAAAGAGACATTTTTAAAGGTTGATGAATGTCTTCTTGCCATTCCCAAATAGGCCAAGACATCACGTTACTTGACACCTGACTGAAAAATTTTTAAAATTGTTGAGTTATACAAAATAACTTAATTATTAGACAGCTGCTGAAAAAGAAAATCAGAGAAAGAAACTATAGTCAATAAAGCATATATATATATATATATATATATATATATATATATATATATATATATATATATATATATATATATATATATATATATATAAATTACCATATGGAACATATGATAAGGGGTATATAGGAGACTATAGATTTTGAAGGAAGAAGAAGAGAACATAGAGATTCAATTAGAAGAGGAGACGAAAATATCGCTGTTTTTAAACATATGACACGGGAAAATCATGCAATGGATTTTAAGAATATTGGCGAATTTATATCCATGCCTGATACACATAGACGAAATTCGGTTGAAGCTGTTTTAATTCAGAATTATAAGAATTCTAATATTTGTCAAAGTAATTTTGAATTAGATTTGTTTTTGAGTAATATTATTAAAAAAATGTAAGTATTGTAGGGAGTTTTTGAACGATGTAAACAAACCATCTTGAATGCTATAACGGATATCTATTTTTTACGAACCTTTTTGTACCTCTTTTTGAAAAATGTGTAACTATTTGTTTTCTAAAGACGAAGGGAAGTGGTCCCTTCAAAAGCTTAAAATAAATCGAATCTTTCATAAATTGTGGGTTTATTTTATTTATCATTTATGCAAGGAAAATTGTGTATTTTAATGTAAGGGGATTTTACCTTGCCTCCTGAAGAATTAAATCCTGTGATACATCCTGGCCGATTTAGTCACTACTCAAGGAATCGGAGCCTGATTTGTATGGCTAGTGATAATGAATTGCTCCTCGAGTCTTTTTACTAAGCTCCATACTTGAAAAACCAGTTATCATTTGGAAAAGGCACATAGATTTCTCTAGATAGCAGTCAGTTACCACATTTAATGATTATTTAGAGATAAGATATACATTATTTGTGTGTTCAATATAAATTCATCTGGCCTAAAATGACTAAAATATACTAGCCTCACGGACTCTGTGCCATTGAAGGATGATAATGTTGATGAAAAAAAAAAATTCTTGCAAGACATATTCAGATTATTCAAATCCATTTTCATTTACAATCAATTTGTAATTCGCATATATTTTGAACAAATGATACCGTTTGTTTCTCTTCTTGTTGATTTGTTAAAGATTTTATAGTTTATACAAGTAGTATTTATTTCAATGTTGTTACTGTTTTCAAAATATTTGATATTAATTGTTAATTACTTTTCTTATTTCCTTGTTTCCTTTCCTCACTGGGCTATTTTCCCTGTTTGAGCCTCAGGGCTTATAGCATCCTGCTTTTCCAACTAGGGTTGTAGCTTAGCAATTAATATCAATGATAATAATATAATTGTCATTATAGAAGAAATATCATATTATAGTTTTGAATTACTAATCTGCCTCTAAACAGTTGTGAATAAGAAGAGTCGATCCTTTAGTCATATATTAAGCTTTTTAAAGTGCTGAACCATTCAAAATATCTTCAAGATAATTTTCATGATTTGCAAGCAATCATTAGAGATTTGACAATATACTTATATATATACATACATATATATATATATATATATATATATATATATATATATATATATATGTATATGTATATGTATATATATATATATATATATATATATATATATGTATATATATAAGTATATATATATATATATATATATATATATATATATATATATATACATATATATATATATATATATATATATATATATATATATATATATATATATATATATATATATATAATGTGACCTCTCTAATAACTGCTTGAATATTAAGAAAATTAAAGGAATTACGTAAAAAAATTTATATCTTTGTTGTAAAGTATTTTTTACCCCATAAATCAATATTTTATGTAATATGCAGTTATATATGTCATTTTGATTATGTGTTTTGGTGTAGGAAATCCTTAAAGATACATTTCCGTCTCAACTTTCCTTAACTAGCTCTCACCATCCTCCCCCTCTCTAAGCCCTCAGCTAATCACATGCAGACGCCGACACCGTAAACAACAACGGAAAATTCCAGAGTTAGGGAAGGCCATTGAACAAGCATGACCTAAAACTACCGAGGTGAGTGGGCCGATGAACCCCATGACCGAACAAATCACAGCCAAGTTTGACCAAGCCAAGACGAGTGATCCCTGAAGAAGGTCATACCCAAGCTCAGAGGTCATGGACAGATCGCTGCATCAGACAGCCATGGAACAATCGTAAAATAAAAACAATATTAGGCTTCAAAACTCATTTGATCAAAAATTAACAAAATGTTATTCAATATAGTTGATTATTAATAAGGGTGATAATTATCTGAATATGAATATGAAAATACTGCAATTGAGATACTAAAGCTAGATAGTTATGGGGTCCTTTGGCAGGCCAGACAGTATTACATTGGATCCTTCTCTCTGGTTACGGTTCATTTTCCCTTTGCTTACACATGCACCGAATAGTTTGGCCTTTATACATTTTCCTCTGTCATCATACACCTGACAATGAGATCACCAAACAATTCTTCGTCACCCAAGGAGTTAATTACTGCACTGTAATTGTTCAGTGGCTACTATCGTCTTCGATAGGGTAGAAGAGACTTTTTAGCTATGGTAAGCAGCTCTTCTAGGAGGACACTCCAAAATTAAACCATTGTTTTCTAGTCTTGGGTAGTGCCATAGCCTCTGTATCATGGTCTTCCATTGTGTTGGGTAGAGTTCTCTTGCTTGAGGGTACACTCAGGCACACTTTTTTATCTTATTTCTCTCCCTCTTCTTTGATTAAGTTTTTTTATAGCTTATATAGGAAATGTTTATTTTAATGTTGTTACTATTTATAAAATATTTTATTTTTTCTTGTTTCCTTTCCTCACAGGGCTACTTTCCCTGTTGGAGCCCCTGGGCTTATACCATCTTACTTTTCCAACTAGGGTTATAGCTTAGCAATTAATAATAATAATAATAATAATAATAATAATAATAATAATATTAATAATAATAATGATGATAATAATAATGATGATAATAATAATAATAATAATTATGCCATCAAAAAAGTTGAGTCACTGCATTCTGTCTTGAGAAGGAACCCGTCAAGACGTGAGGCAAGCAAACTTCCTCCTCTCGATGTTCTTTATTTATCAACACAAAAATAAATACGTTAAAAACGTATATACTTATCTCGAAAACATAACTATTCGTCATCTCTTTCTAAATTTATTTTATGAACTACATAAAATAAAATAAAAAAAAAATAAAAAAATAATTGTCGGATAGCACACCCACCATTACCAGGAAAAGAAATTACTCACACACACGTCTTCACACACCAAAAGAACAGTGGAGACAGTGTCTTTGATTGACAAAACCAAGTGCTGCGCCTTGGAATAAGGGATGGATTAAGAAAGTCAAGGAAGGAAGACATTTAATTATGTCCGATGGAAAGAGATAAGATTGTCGAGTCATTTTGAATTGTATTATGCCAGCGAAAGGTCCTGTTATAATTTCATTGTCACTATGACCTCCATGTATTCTGGGTCCCGTATTGCTTCCCGTGACTGCAATCGGACGGATCCAGCCGTGTCAGAAGTCACACACAACATGAATATGGTGCACGTGGCGATAGTAATGTTTTTGAATCTGAATTTGTTATAATCCTATGTCTAGTTGGACATGAGGTGAAGTTACCTTCTACAGAATTACACCATTGTTGTAAAAAAAAAATGAATAATACTGTTCCTGTATTTCCTTATTATTTGTATATATGGCTACATATTAGTTTTGCGGGTTTGTTTTAGTATCATCCAGTTGAAATATTGTTTCTGAGATGTAATCTGTGCCATTGCCTAGTTAGGAGCGAAGAACACAATCTGGTGTCTTTCTTTGGTTTAGATATGTAAGTATTTTATCATTGAAGCTCTTATAAAGAAGTATCTTTTGCTAGAGGTCTTAATTCTTTTATTCCATGGCCATGGTAAGCATAAATTTTTGTTTTTACTGTGTATTATTTCCTATATATTGGGATAATTATTAACTTTGTTGTTCGTGATTTGAAAGGAATTAAATTACTTTTTTTCTGTTTGTAAATGAATTATTGTTAAGAATTTATTTTCAGTTATTTCACTGCTGATTATTTTGTTGTGTATTACAGCAGGTGCTACTGTAGTATTTTAGAATCATCAATAACTATCCTTATCAAGCCTAGTTCTTGCTTGTATTATCTTGCGTTGTGCTTTGGGACTGTTGAGAGTCTGTGAACTTTATGCTTGTGGTGAGATTGACCTCCCTAGAGTGTGCAAAGGTTTGTATGACTCCGACCTTAGATGTCTGGCTTTGGGTATTGTGTTAGCCAGTTGGTCTGTCTTCACAACCCTTTTTATTTTGGTCGTTTCCCTTTTTTTTCTTCTTTCTAACTCATCTACTTGTTCATGGGGGTCACAACTCCATATTATGAAATATATATATATATATATATATATATATATATATATATATATATATATATATATATATATATATATATATATATGTATGTATGTGTACATATGGTGTGCGATTATATATTTGTAAATGATATATTTACAAATCTTAACCTGTTCTACTCGATGAAGTGGATGTCATTGTCAAACCAGCTATGTAATTTCAATATTTCATCCAGTCTCTTTCTCAACCTCACATATCCCATTGTATCTGTTTAGGTGTCATTTCTGCATCCCGTTAGAACTCATCCAGGGAAGGAAGAAGCCAGAATTAACCTTTGGTGAGTGAGGAGGGAGACGTGAGCGGCGTGAGGACGTTGCTTATGAAAGCTTAAGTAAATAAGCTCGTGGAAAACTCTCTTGATATACTGTACAGTAGTTATCTGTGTGTTCTAGCGTGCGGGTGGAGAAAGGGCGAGAGTAACTTCGAAGAGAAGAAAACAAGTGCATGAGCATCATTGTGGGAAGGAAATAGAATTAAGAGTGTCGATATGACCTTAACGATTGAGTTAGAAATGGAGTAATCTCTGATGCTGGATTTTGGATGATGAAAAGAATTTTGAGAAAGTCGAAGGTGCAATAGGAAAGGGAAATTGGGAATTGGTACCCAATGCACAGCTCTAATTTTGTTCCATGTAAAAGCTTCTCTTAAATT
>NC_090728.1:100221390-100241390 GCF_036898095.1 Palaemon carinicauda
TAGACATTTTCTGCTGCCTAGGATGGCGCCGACACTGAAACGGTGTTTCTCCTGTGTTGAGAGGCGGCGGCAATGCTTCCGCCGCCTCTTAACACCATTTCAGCAGACCCTAGGCTGAAGAATAGACATCATTCTGCCGCTAGGATGGCGCCAATATCGAAACAGAGTTTCTTCCTTGTGTGGTAGCAGCGGCAACCTTGCCGCCCTCTTCCACACTTTATACAGGACCTTTTTCCCTGCCCCCTCTGTCCTTTAGCGATGACTTAGACATCGCATTCCTTGTGGCCGTTGTCCTGCAAACTCAACGCTTGCCGGTGGGTTGTGGGGCCGGCCGGGCTCCTACATAAGCAGCTGTTTAGCCACTCAGTCTTTCCCTTACTGACATAAGGGTTCGGGAAGGTTGTGCCAGCTATGACGGCTGCTGGTGTGAGACCCCTCTGCCGCTGAAGGTTTTTCAGTCCTCCCTTGGACTGCCATCCACAGTCCTGTAACCAGCAATGCCGGCAACATTCATTGCGGCTGGATGGAAGCCTGAATGATCCATTCTCCCCTTCCATTTGAACCTTCTTTCTGGAGGAAGGAAGTAAGTTTATATAATTACATCCTTATTTAGTGTAAACATACATTGTAATAAGGCAGTCCTTCACTCCATACTTTCTCTCTCTCTATCAGCTAGTGCCGCCAGGTACTAACCCAACCGGCAGCATGCCGACGGGCCGGTGCCGTTATGTACTTAGTCAGCGGCATGCTGGCTGTACCTGTGCCTCCGGGTACTAACCAGCCGGCTTTATGCCGGCCGGACTGTGCTGCCAAGGACTAGCTCTGCTGGCAATATGCCGGCTGAACTACAGTGTATAATTACACAGTAGCCAGTATATTTGCAGTAGAGTATATACTGCAGATAGAAAACTATTGTATATATTATACAGTAGTTATTTTCTAACATATCTTGTGTATCCTTGCCCAGTCTTTTGCTGAGACCAATCCTATATTGAAAGAATAGAATTCCTTCAATACTCTGATGGGAAATCAGTTTAAAACTTACCCTACAATATTAAATATTTTAGAAGGATCAGTGCTAGTACACTTTTCTATCCCTAAAGGTTAGAACCCTTCTCTTTGAGTTTCCCTGATCAGGAAACTCTATACCTTTATATTGGAAGGGAAGGTCACAGTAATTGGCTGGGCGGGATACATAAGAATGTGTCTTTTCTATTTTCTAGTCCAGTCGGTGACACACCGGCCGGACTGTGCCGCCAGGTGCTAGCCAAGCTGGCAATACACCGGCTGAACTATAGCATATGATTATATAGTAGCCAGTATATTTGCAATATAGTAAATACTGCAAATAGTAAACTATGATATTATTATACAGTAGTTAATTTCTAACATACTTTGTGTACCCTTGTACAGCCTTTTGCTGAGACCGAAATTATATTGAAAGAATAGAATTCCTTCAATACTCTGATTGGAAATCAGTTAATACTTACCCCACAATATTAAATAGTTAAAGGGTCAGTGGCAGTGTACACTTTTCTATCCCTAGGGGTTAGAACCCTTCTCTTTCGAGTTGCCCTGATAGAGGAAACTCTTCATCTATAATATTGGGGGGAGAATACAGCAATTGGCTGGGAGGGATACACAAGTATGTGTTTTTCCCTATTTCTTTCTTGCTTACTACCCTAAGCTATAATGATTAAAATATGAATAATTGCATATCTGTTTATCATGTGAGATAAACAATCGTATACTCATTTTATTTTCCTTTCTTTACAGGAGGAACCCCAGATGAAATGCGATGCGATCTTCTGCAATCATAGGAGTAAGTACTTCTATGGTCATAAAGCATGCAGGTCTCATACCCACTGCACCATTATTACCGAATCCCTGCAATATTGTGACCCCCAAGTCTGCACTATCAGCCAGACCTTGGTGACAGAAGGTTTTGACGAGCCCAAGTCAATGGAGTCTAGGGATGCGGCACGTAAAAAGCTACGCAAGTGGGTAAGAGGGTTCCAGATGAACTCTCCAGGACCATAACTACCTAACGATAAGATGCGTAGTCTACTGTTCCCGAAAGTGGGTAGTGAAATGGTTGTGCCCCAAGCACGACTTGCACCTCCCTGCGTCCTGTCAGGGAGGCGTTGCAGAGTATGGACATTCACCAGAAGGTAAGAATGTCGGAAGTGTCTACGGACACTGAAAAGGATCTATTGGAAGATCATCCCGAGGAGGAGTCTACTCTACCTCTGGAAGAAGATGATGAGGTCATGTCGGAATTTCTTCCATCTGTGCCAGCCCCGGAGCCGTTACCCTCGACGTCTTCACCTTCTACCCCTCCATTGGACAACATGAGCCAGGCGCTGGCCCATCTTACGGATTTAATTGAGAACATTCGCAAACGAGGCGAAACAAGGGAAGCAAAATTCAAGAGAGAGCTTAGTGAAGCTCCACTTAGCGCCTCCCGAGGGTCATTCAAGCGACCCAGAGGCCAAGACCTCCCGACCTGCTCCAAAACCAATCTCTGGAGGTATGCGGAGCTTATGCCGATTTCGAACGGCAAACTCTACATCTCAAAGAAGATGGGAGCTGTCCCCTTAGACGACATCCAGTTTTGGCCAAGCTTTAACGCTTACCCTGTTTGATTCATTCGACTGGAGCATGAACCAATGTCAAAAGAGGAGACAGAAACGAAGGAGGTCATGGTTTTCGACCATGATAAGGCACAGGCTCTCTTGACAAGTAGCCTGAGAAAGGTGGGCTATTCGATGTCGAAAGTGTCCGCCTTGAGCAAGAAATACCCTACCTTTCTTACTCCTGCTTAAATAGCTTTCCCCTTTTCGTGGAAGGCATTTAAATCTGTTGCCAAGGCAGTGGAGGTAGGCAAACCATGCCCTGCACTTGAGGAGTGCAGGGCTCTGTCGCTAGCCTTGCCCATGGAGGAGAAGGAATGGAAGGAAGTCCACCTAACCTTCTCAGTAGGGAAACTGAACGTGGACATCGCTGGACGACAGTTTAGCGAGAATCTCCCTAAACTCTCCAATTTTCTCTTGTCCATGGAACAAGAGACGAAGGAGAGACTTGCGGCCTCTTTATCCCTATAAAACTGCATGGAGATGTGTGCAGGCCAACAAAGTACCCCAGACACGCTCATGGTCCTGGCCAAAATGCATGTGGCCACCTTAGTAAAAGACCTGTATGCTTTCATGAAGGCTAGGAGAGCCTGTAGAGAGTTTGTGTTCGCTGCTACAACAGTGAAACATGAACCCAGGAAGCTGATATCTTCGAACATCTAGGGTAAAGACCTCTTTCCGAACGAAGTAGTCAGAGAGGTAGTTGAGAAAGCCATCACGGAGAATAGGAACCTTCTCCAGAATTAGGGCATCTCGTCAAAGAGGAAGTCTTCCCCGGATGCGGGTCCCCAACCTAAAAGGAAGACGAAGAAGTCTAGACTTCTCCCTCAGCCTGCTCAACAACATCCCATAGTTACTACGACCGCGGTGCCCCAGGTAGGTGGTCGAGGAGGTAAACCCTCCGATCAATCGAAGCAAGGAGACGCTTCTGGTAGGAGGGAGGCTCCAACAATTTCAGGATCGTTGGACCTTTAATCCTTGGGCCCACGGCCTAATCAAATTCCAGGGAAGGCTGTTTTGTGTTCCCAAGAATGACTCATGAAAACTCAGTCATTCTAGACTTGTCGCCACTCAACAAGCACATAAGAAACAGCATGTTCAGGAAGTTAATCCTTCTACGCATAAGGACCCTACCACAAAAAGGGGCGTTCACAGTCTCGATAGACCTGACAGATGCCTATTGGCACCTTCTAGTCAGTCACTCCCTCTCCTCCTACCTAGGACTCAAGTTACAGAAGATAAAGTATGTTCTAAGAGCCATACTCTTCGGACTAAACATAGTCCCAAGTATCTTCATGAAACGGGCAGACAAAGTCGTGTAACAACTTCACCTAGAAACTGTTCAGGTACCAGAGTACCTGGACAACTGGCTGGTGCGGGCAGCATCCGAAACGGCTGGTCTGCAAGCATCCAAAGAAGTAACCAAGTTCCTGGAACATCTGGGATGCAAAATCAACTTCAAGAAGTCTCGACTATCTCAAGCTCAAGGGTTTCAATGACCGGAAAATCATTGAGACCTGAGGTCACATTGTCCCTCCATTCTCTCAAGGGAGAGGAAGGAAATCACAGGGTCTGTCAAGAGACTAATGTAATCCGAAAGGATTTTAAGATGCCAACAGGAGAGAGTATTGGGCTCTCTCCAGTTCGCAGCAGTAACAGACCCAGTGCTAAGAGCACAGCTGAAACATGCGTCAAGAGTCTGGAGAGGAACGCATCAAACGCTCGAAGAGATCTAAAATGACCGATATCGGCCTTATTTTAATCACTTCTCAACCCATGGTCGAAAACCAAGAGCCTAAGGAGGACTGTGCCCTTGCAACCACCTCTGCTGTTGAGGACCATCCACATGAATGCCTTGATGGAAGAATGGGGAGTTCACTCCCATCACAGGAAAGTACAAGGGCCTTGGTCATCTCTGTTCAAGGCCTTCCTAATCAACGTTTTGGAAGCCATGGCAGTCCTCTTGACGTTGGGAAAACTCTCCCCTCGCAAACCAGCCCTCATCAGGCTGATCTTGGACAGCAAAGTGATAGTGAGACGTCTGAACCGACAAGGCTCGAGATCGTCCCATATAATCCATGTGATATTAGCCATCCTTCGTCTAGAGAGATAGCACCTATCAGCAGTTCACTTACAAAGGATCCGCAATGTGACAGCGGATGCTCTACTCAGGCTCAAGCCAATAGAGTCAGAATGGTCCACAGACGCAGACTCATTCTCCTCCATCTTGGAACAAGTCCCAGAACTGCAAATCAACCTCTTCGTGATGAGCGTCATCAAGAAACTACCTCGATATGTAGCCCCATACGAGGACCCTCTAGAGGAGATAACGGACGCCATGTCCCAAGTTTGGAATGAAAGGACCCAGAATTCCCTATCCCTTCCATCCAATCTCCTGCGGAAGGCCCTCAACATGCTGAGATCCTTCCAAGGAACGGCAGCTCTAGTGGCTCCCAAGTGACCCAAGAGCAACTGGTTCCCTCTACCGATGGAACTGAGGCTGAGGCGGGCCCTGGTACCGAGCCCAGCTCTATCTCAACGGGTTCTGAAGTAGACTGTCTTCGCTTTATCACAGAGACCCCAAAACCCTCATTTCATGATTTTCTCGCCCTAGTGGGTAAGAAAAGATTTGGGATCTCAAAAGGCAGTATAGACTTCCTACAAGAATACAAGTCTAAGTCATCTAAAAGGCAAAATGAATCGTCTTGGAAAAATTGGGTTGCTTTTGTTAAAGCAAAAGGACCGAAAGAAATTTCTATAGACTTCTGTCTGTCCTTCTTTATCCACCTTCATAATCAAAGTCTGGCTACCAACACGATAACTACGTGCAAGTCAGCCCTGACTAGACCTGTTCTATACGCCTTTCAAGTGGATCTGGCGAAGGAAATCTTTAACAAGATCCCGAAGGCATGCACTAGTCTTAGGCCTGCAGCTCCTCCGAAACCCATTTCATGGTCTTTGGACAAGGTCCTACATTATGCTTCATCTGTGAACAATGAAGATTGTTCTCTCAAGGATTTAACCCAGAAGGTTATTTTCCTGTTCGCTATAGCCTCAGGGGCTAGAGTTATTGAAATAGTAGCCCTATCAAGAAATGAGGGCACATTCAGTTCACAGAAGTGGGAGAACTGAATCTCTTTCCTGATCCAGCTTTTCTCGCCAAGAACGAGCTACCCACTAAAAGATGGGGTCCCTGGAGAATCTGCCCTCTCAAGGAAGATGTCTCTCTATGTTCTGTAGAGTGTCTAAAGGTCTATCTTCGTAGAACTTCCGACTTCAGGGGAGGACAGCTTTTCAAAGGAGAAACTTCAGGATCAAACTTATCCCTAAAACAACTGAAGGCGAAGCTCACCTACTTCATTCGCAGAGCGGATCCTGACAGTACACCCGCAGGTCATGATCCGAGAAAAATTGCTTCATCACTGAACTTTTTTCAGAATATGGACTTTGAGCGTCTTCGCTCATATACTGGATGGAAATCATCCAGTGTGTTCTACAAACACTATGCAAAGCAAGTCCACGATCTGAAGTATTATGTGGTAGCAGAAGGTAGTGTATTAAAACCATTCGTCTAGTGCTGTGATGAACAGGTAATTGATTGGGACTATCAATTAGGGTGAAAAGGTGTTGACACTTCCAGTGCGATACCCTTTTAAGTAAGTGTCACCATGGTGACACTAAGACTGTTCAAAATCTCAGGTGTGGAATTATACAGATAACACTTGTGCCGTGTGTACATAGTACACAGTGCTGATAGTATACAACATTTACAGAAATTATATCAGGAAAATTTTATCAAAAATTCTCATATTTAGAGTGGCACTCAACATTTCTTCCCTTTCAGGGAGAAAAATATTTTCTGTATACGTTGTACGTATAATTCCCTTAACACGTTACACTCGTTATTCCATTTGGTCATTTATTCGAAATAAATGTCTATTAGAGTGTAATTGCGTCTTATTTCGCCCTGCAATTAGCACATTAAATATGCCAAAGTTCTCTTACTTATTTATTTAAGTAAACCTCATATCATTGTATGCCTAGCAACAATGGATATAGTTGACACTTAGTTGTTCCGACAACATATACAAACCGTGAGACCTTTTGTATATCTATTGGATACTTATGTTTGTTCATACAACATATGCAAACCTTGAGACCCCTTTTCTACTGTCTAGTATGACTCTTCCCTGCAGGGGCCAAGAAGCACTAACATTGTCCATGATTAGTGGTAATGACGGATAACGGTAACATCATTTGTGTCAATGGTCCGGATGACCATAGAAAAATTGTCCCAAGGTTAAGGCACCTATGAAAATCCACAGATACAGTACTTTCAAGTAATTCCCTGGTAAACTTCCATCAGGACAACATGGCTTGAGCCCAAAAAACGGATTTTGAGCAAAGCGAAAAATCTATTTTTGGGTGAGATAGCCATGACATCCTGATGGACCCACCCTCCTTTTCTATAGAAAAGGACTTGGCAGGATCCCTCCCAAAATTACTATATCTGTAACATCATGCTCACTGCTACAAGGAATGAGCGCCATCTTGGATACAGCGCCATCTAGATACTCAATAGTAGTACAGGAGGAACGGTAACCTTGATAACGGCTCCCCTTCTACTTTTGCCACTCTTCCCCCTCGAAACGAAAACACTATTTGGGGTAAAGATTGCTATGTGTCGTATCAAGATATACGTCTCCTGATATTATACGATATCCTTAAGTGAAATTTTAAGGATATTTGCGCCAGGAGTTAGAATTCTGGAGTCCTAAAGGTTAATTCTCTGGGAATATCTCTGTAGCCAAATATCCCTTAGAAAGCTACCTATAGGAACCTTCCATCAGGACAACATGGCTATCTCACCCAAAAATACATTTTTCGCTTCGCTCCAAATCCGTTTATGCGGATTATGTTCAAATACAGACAAGTGTAATTTCCTTTATTTATATTACAGCAATGGTGTGTGTTTTTTTAACGTCTAAAACCAAAATTACTGTAATTTACTTGTATTGTTATTTGCAGTAAGCGTCATCTGGCTACTCATTGATGCAACTTTTGATAATCTATTTTCTTTAAGAATGAATGCTGTGGTTTTGCTTTTGCGTAATGGTATGTTATTTTAGGAGGGAATTGTTCACTATGATCATTTGGTAAAATTGCAACTGGCTAATTGATGAAACACGTTTTGTTACTCATTCTTAAGAATGTGCAACATAATTTTTTACAAATAGGATTTGGAACGATGAAGTAAATCTCCCATAGTAAATTAAGCTTAAATTGCTACCTGGAAGGTGTCATTTGCCACATTCTGAACTTATTTTCACGTAAACTCGTGGAATGGTTTTCAAGGTTGTCTTAACTTGACTTTAGACCCGGGAATTTAGGTTAGATTCAGTGTTCCTTGGTTACTTGGTTTCCTACACAATTTAGTGTCTAATACTTTTGGGGAGTAATACGAACCCCTAGAAATTTAGGTTATATTTGATGTTTCTTTTTTTTAATGCTCTATGCATAAATAAAAGCATCATGATAAAGTAGGCACATAATACTTTTGGCTGCTAACTGTGTTTCAAGTGTGTCATTTTGGAGGGTGGCTGGCACTAAACACCCCTGAGACGCACCAGCTGACCAACCTAAAATGTAACTCTATTGATAACCAAATACTTTCTACATACTTAAAATCTTAATAATTATGTGGAGGAATTATCTGTCGTGAGCTTCTAGTTTATAAGCTTGAACAATATGCCTTAAGCCCTAAACCGAAAGACCATGTATGTAAGTGAACAGAAACACTTACCAGGAACATTTGATTTCTATCATGTAAATTATGTAGAGTCTTGGTTAATAGTAGTTATAAATTGAAAAGTCTAATGAAAATTAATTTCTTTTTTTTTAATTTTTGGCTATGCAATCCATAAATGAAATTCATCAGAACTAATAAAAACGATGCAAAAAAAATTAAGGAAAGAGTCAATAACACAAACAATAAGTTTGCTATTCTCTCTCTCTCTCTCTCTCTCTCTCTCTCTCTCTCTCTCTCTCTCTCTCTCTCTCTCTCTCTCTCTCTCTCTCTCTCTCTCTCTCTCTTTCATCACGTGAATATCTCTTCATGGTTAGAGTTACAAGGGTAGTATCAAATTCTGTATATACAAAAAAAAAAAAAAAGATAAGATGCGCTTCTGATTTTCGTCTTTCTATAAAACTAACTGCCAAAATTAGAGAGAGAGAGAGAGAGAGAGAGAGAGAGAGAGAGAGAGAGAGAGAGAGAGGGGGGGGGGGGGGTAAGGGGATTGCTGAAGTGGCAGCACATGTTCGTCATGTCTGGTGTTGGTGCCAGCTTTTTCACATGCCATCAAGCCAAAGGACCATCATGCTATGGCCTCCTTGAGGGATTTGTCGTTTGCTTCTTCATCGTGAATAAAAGCTCCTGCTACGATAGAAGAGCGGTATTTGCTAGGCAAGAAATTAAGGCTGGCCTCAAGGGCTTTTGGTCCTAGAAAGTGTCGAGTGTCATGACCAATAACAAAAGTGTTTTGATACCTCGTATTCATACATTGGAATGATTTTAATTTGCTCTGTATCTGTGAAACCCCTTTGTTAAAAACTAGAAAAGAAAAGTAATAATACTGATATCTTTAAAAAGTCTTT
The DNA here is from genome assembly GCF_036898095.1 of Palaemon carinicauda. Classification (NCBI taxonomy): domain Eukaryota; kingdom Metazoa; phylum Arthropoda; class Malacostraca; order Decapoda; family Palaemonidae; genus Palaemon; species Palaemon carinicauda. Next base: position 100,230,678 of record NC_090728.1, read on the forward strand.
ATTCCTTAGATATAAATATCTTCATTATATCCCATCTTCTTTTATATTATAGTTTTCCTTTTACATCACCCAGGAACATGTAAAGTGAAGATTTTTAAGGGTGGTTACAATCTCTCTCTCTCTCTCTCTCTCTCTCTCTCTCTCTCTCTCTCTCTCTCTCTCTCTCTCTCTCTCTCTCTCTCTCTCTCTCTCTCTCATTGTTCAAAAATAAAGAATCTAAAGGAAAGTTTTTCATATCCTATGATTTCATACAAACAATAATTCCTACGGTAAACTGATTCACTAGAGCACCGAATGATGCATTGTATCAACACACTTTTATCATGAGGAAAATGGGCCCACCATGGAATAGCTTTTATTACTTTTCGTCTAATATTTTGTAAAGAAAGGTCATGACTAATTGACCATTGGCAATACATTGGCTAAACATTTTCCATTTTCTGACAATATGAAATGACAACAGCTTTTTGTAAACTAGAGTAAGTAGTAAGTGCAAATAAGTAATAGCTATTTAGCTATTGCTTCAAAACGTAAAGATTTGAACTGAAAAGATTATAATAATCAATTCCATAGGGAGAGCTAGAGAAGTTTTTGTATCTTATACAATAGTTGTTTTTATTATTATCATTATCATCATTACTCCGGGAGACAAGAAGCCGTTTCTTTTGTTGATTTTTAGTTTATCATCACAACACAACATTTTAAGAAGAAATGTATAAATATTTCACCAATCAATCCATCAATGATCCATTTTCGTTGACATCCAAGATTCTGCCGTAAAGGTTGTTCCCTGAGTTGGATTGAACTTTATCAGATAAATGATGCTGGTTAGTGGTCAGCTACAGAAACATTATCTAGATCAACTTTTCCAACCACACCCAAAAGGCCAATTTCCATTAAGGTATTAATCAGTGCAGGACCTATAAAAGCTGCTGAAGGATTTGTACTAAACCAACGTGAGCATGATTAAATGATGGGCCCTCCATAACTCATTGTATTTTATGTATTATTGCTTTTAATCAAAATATCCAACCCGTCCAAAATTTATTCCATGATTCTTATGTCATCAAAGAATTATTGATTCATTATTTTTGCCACATGTTCTTGTAGTACCCTATGTTTATCCGGAATACAGCGTTTCTCCGACAAAAGAATTTTTAGAATATTATTTTCTAAATGGATATTTTTAAGTTTTGTTTCCTATTGATCTTTGGTATCTTCCTCATAAATTTTACTACTGGTGATTTGCTAATCAGGAAAAGAATAGTAATTATCTTCCTTTATATCTTTAAGGTTTTGGGAAGTCAATTTAATAATGGTTTCCTTTTATGATATCTTTATACTCTTTTCTCTGTACATGTATATTTCTTCAGCTTTCTTTATTGTATCGTTCATAAACCATGATGAATAAGTTAATTTCATAAGTCGTTTTCTTATGAAACTAATTCTTGAATTCAAATTTTTAAGATCACATCTCCTAACTACTCTTACATCCACGAATATCCTCCTTTTTTTAATTGGTAGTCATGTACGAACAAATTAATTTGTTCGCCTTTCATTAGAAGTTCATTCTAAGGTTCCTTAGTATCAAGTGTCTAACATACAAATATATCATCTTTGTGCCTCTTCTACATGGTAACTCGAAACCTTATATAGATTAAGAGAAGTAAGGAAATTTAGAAATATCCCGAATATTGATTGGTTAGGGTGTAGGAGAAAGAAAAGATGATAACGGCCCCAAAAGGTTTTTTATTCATTTATTTTTTTTTTTTTTTTATCAAAACTAAAAATCCTATCAATCCCGCAATTCCTGTTTGGAAGGAGAAATCATATGCCAGAGCCTCAACTTTAGTCGTGATAGATTTTACTTTATCAAAAAGAATATTGTAGCACATAAGATAACATCAAACTTAATAAGTGAACTAAATTTTTCTTCTTCTTTTTTAGCCAATCTAAAAAGTATAGGCTAATGTTAGATGTAAGTTAAGGAAGCTACATAAAAATATTTTGCAAAAGGTTATTCATGACCCAATTCATCCAAGTCCAACATTACCAAAAAGGAAAATATTTTCTATGGTAGATTTTATTCGACACTCAAGGGGGTAGACTGTGTCTCTTTAATGGAGAGCAAAGAAAGAAAAAGTTTCTAACGAGAATGGAGACGTATAACTTTGTTTTCCTTGTGGAGGTCTCATATTTAACATTCATTTCTCTGTATTCTTCTTTGGTTTGTGTCATAAAACATTCTTCCATCTCTCTCTCTCTCTCTCTCTCTCTCTCTCTCTCTCTCTCTCTCTCTCTCTCTCTCTCTCTCTCTCTCTCTCTCTCCTTAGCAATGGTAGTGGCCCACTATTGTCGACTAATCACAAAGTACTGGTGTTAAATTCATCAGTTATGTCAAGGGAGGCCCATTTCTTTTTCTTTTTTTCTTTTTTTTTTTGGACATGTTTTCCGCGTTTCTTTCATCGACTCTTTCTTCTTTTTTAATATATGGGTAAGTGATATAAGAAAAAATATTCTTCAATTCATCTCTCTCTCTCTCTCTCTCTCTCTCTCTCTCTCTCTCTCTCTCTCTCTCTCTCTTAATCTTATTTAAGAGATATCACATGCGTAAGACACTTGATGGCTAACCAGTGTGGGGTTCAGTTACCTCAAGAGTGTTTTGTATCCTCAGTTCTTCCACTTATACATCATTTTTCTTTCTTTCTTTTTTGTAAAAGAAAATATCCAGTATATTACACGTTGCTGCTTATGCAACAAGTACACATGAATATATGATATTTGTCGGTGCAGGTGTTCATTAAATCAAAGGCAATATCCAAACCATTTATATATATACATATATATATATATATATATATATATATATATATATATATATATATATATATATATATATTTATGCGTATATATATATATATATATATAAATAAATATTTATGCGTATATATATATATATATATATATATATATATATATATATATAAATATATATATATATATATATATATATATATATATATATACAAATATTTATTCATGTACATATATATATATATATATATATATATACATATATATATATATATATATATATATATATATATATATATGTATATATATATATATATTTATATATATATATATATATATATATATATATATATGTATATATATATATGTATTTATATATATATATATATATATGTATATTTGTATATATATATATATATATATATATATATATATATATATATATGTATATATATATATATATATATATATATATGTATTTATATATATATATATATATATATATATATATATATATATGTATATTTGTGTGTATATATATATATATATATATATATATATATATATATATATATATATATATATATATATATATATATATATATTCTTACAATGCTGGTCTAGCATAGAGTAAATATTTGATTCATGTATTTCCTTTTTGTTTTTAAGAGATGTATCACCAGCTCGTAAGGGAGTTCTACCCATGTAGGTTTAGGTAAATGTATGTAAATTACATAAAATTTCCGTCATTCATTTAATTGCAGTTTCATAATATGGCTGGCAAGCTGGCAAGCTGTACTTTATTTTAAAGAATTAACTTCATTTTAAAGAATTAACTTTATTTTAAAGAATTAACTTATGTAATATAAACGTATGCTGTATGACCCATAGGAGGTATGAGCACGAGGGATTATGTCCTTTTTATGTTTCGAGGTGGTTAGAAAGTGCATGAAAATTATTGAATTAGATTTACTTATTCTTTTTAAAGTTATGAGAGAGAGGTGGGTGGAGTTAGCTGAGAGAGAGTTGCCTCGGACGCAAGTTTAGTACCCCTTCTTCAAATTACTATGCTGGCAACCTTACACTGCTAGAGCATGCCCCAACGCTACGACAATGATCTACTAGGAAATTCTAGAAGAATTAAGTCAATATACATAGAACTCAGGAATGTATAAGCAGCAGAAGAGACCCAGCCTACCCCTTTGAAAGAGCCAACATCTGCCTTCCCTCTCTCCTCTCAAGTGAGAGTCCTCTCAAACAACAAGTGATTTCTATCCCACATATATTATGTATAGTTATGCTCAAACGTTGGTGAAGTTATTGGATGTTAAATCAAGTGTAGTGTGTTAATGTAAGTATATTTTAACATAAATTTTGCAAATGGCCCTGTGAGATTTAGGTTTGCTTAACCGTTCTGTAACCTTGTGTGAACCAAAAGACGTAAGTTTAACAATTACATATATGTATATTTCTTTATGGTATATTCATTAGAGTGTTAAAGTGTTAACTTTTTTCATCAATTGTCAAAATTAAATATTTTTATGAATTCATTCCAGTGACATAAGTGATTGTATAATTTTTTCAAAGTGTCTTTCTTTTGTTTTAGTCTATAGTTAAGTTCAGATTCAATATTTCGGGTGATTTATTTTTTGGTGGTAATTCTTGTAAATTACTGTTAACTTTTTATAGAATATATTCATTTTTGTTGTGTGTATTATTTCGATCACCAATATTTTTTCTTCGTGCTTTGCTCGTACTCCCTGACTAAAAACCGAAGTAAGAGGTTTGTTTTTTAATAGTTCACATAAGTAATGCCCCCCCCCCCCTTTTTTTTTTTTTAGTATAACGTAAGAGAGGTTCGGATATTCAGTGTTCATACGTATTGCCGTCTGGGAGATGAATAATATTCTCAGAGCTCGGGTATTATTTTTCAATTATAACAGACTTATGTAATATAATCAGGTAAGTTTTGGAGCTTGGACATTTTCGTAATTCACCAGCCATAATACATATATATATACATATATATATATATATATATATATATATATATATATATATATATATATATATATATATATATACATATGTATTATATACACATATATATTTATATATATATATATATATATATATATATATATATATATATATATATATATATATATATATATATACAGTATATATATATATATATATATATATATATATATATATATATGTATGTATATGTACAGTATATATACACTTTGTATATATATGTGTGTATGTTTAAATATATTTATATATACAGAATACATATATGTATATATATATATATATATATATATATATATATATATATATATATATATATATATATATATATATATATATATATACTGTATATATTATACGATGGTCCTGTGTCTGGGAACCAAATATAAGATATTATATATATCATGACTAGCAAGCTATACAGCTTCTTGAGTTCTAAACTCACATGTTTGTTTTTTCATTAAATCTGATACACTTGAAAATATTAATACCTGAACTCAGAGACAGTTATATAACTCCCAGACAGCAATACATAAAAACACTGAATATCCAAAGGTCTCTTATGTACACTCAAACAAAACTGGGTAATTATTCTTAAGACCTATCTAAACGACCTCCTACATCAATTCTTTACAGGATACGAGCGAGTATTTAATAAACACTGATGATTGAAATGATACACTTAACAAAAATAAATATATCCCATATAAATTACAACACTTTGAAAGAATTTACATGAAAACAAAAATAAATCACTGGAAATATTAACTCTCTGCAAAACTTAGACTTAGACTAAAATTATTATGCTCGGAAAACTATATAATCACTTGACTTGAAATATTAAATCTAAATAAAACCTTAGACTAAGACTAAAGTAATAATTCTTATGAAATTTTATCCAATCACTGGTTTCACTTGAAATTGAATTTTACGCACTACTTAATTAGTCAACACTCAATGAATACAGTTAACCAGATAACGATACAAATACCTTTCACTTTACTGCAGAGCCAGTTACAAAAACTCATAAGAGAATTTTTATAAATACTAACTATGTTTACAAAAACCCATCACACCAAAGCTTTTAAATTTCACTGAACACTTTTAAAATAATAAACTGAGAGGTGTGTGACAGAGCGAGGGGGAGATGGCTTTGCCTTAAGGCTGGAATTCTTTATCTGCTTTCAAGCCTTCAGTTTATGGTGCAACTGCTCATTAGTTCGCTAAAAATTTTTCCTCAGATTCCTCCAACAATTCATGAGCTGCTACAATATTTTCTTTCGACAACTTTTCAGAGTTTATCAACGCTTCTAAAGCTATACACTTGATTTGGACTTTAATCATTCCACTCGTTGCATGACCACCACAGACATTTAAATAGAGAGACACTGAGCTTTAGTTACATTACCTTCTGACAATTTCTGAACATTTGGGTTGTTCAAAAACTCTTGAATATTAAACTGAGCCATCTTGTTCTTATACAATATTAAATACCTCTCCAAAAAATATATCCTAACAGTACACAAAATCCTATCAACACTAAATTGTTCAAAACCTTTTAGATATCACCAATATTTAAAACATTCTTGCTCAATCCCAAGGGTCTGGGCACCAAAAATATATTATACTAAGGTCCTGTGTCTGGGAACCAAACATACATAATATTATATATATTACGGTTGGCAAGCTGTACAACTTTTCAAATTCTAAACTCACCTGTTTGTTTTTACATTAAGTCGGTTACACTTGAAGATAATAGCACCCAAGCTCTGAGACAGCTAAATAACTCCCAGAGAGCAATATAGAAAACACTGAATATCCAAAGGTCTCCTAAGTACACTCAAAACAACACTGGGTAATTATTCTCAAGAATTATTCAAATAACTCTTACTTCAATTCTTCACAGGATACGAGCGAGAGTGCAATAAACACTGATGACTGAATAATACACTCTTTACAAAAATAAATATATTCTATATAAATTACAGCACTTTGAAAAGAATGTACATAAAACAAATAAATCACTTGAAATATTAAGTCTGAGCAAAACTTAGATTAAGACAAAAATCATTACAATCTGAAAACTATATAATCACTTGACTCGAAATATTAAATCAGAATAAAACCTTGGACTAAGACAAAAGAAATAATTCATATAAAAATTATACATTCACTTATTTCACTTGAAATTAAATTTTACACTCTATTCTATTAGTCTTAACACTTAAGGAATACAGCTAACCAGATAACGATACAAATACCCTTCACGTTACTACAGGCCTGTTACAAAACCTCTAAGAGAATTTTTTATACACCAACTATGTTGACAAAACCCCCCACACCAAAACTTTGAAGTTTCACTGAACACTTTTAAAACAATAAAATGAGAGGTGTCTTATAGATCGAGGGGGAGATGCCTATGACTTAAGGCTGGAATTCTCTATCTGATCTATGCATCTCTGGGGTTGCTTTTATATGAAACTTAGCTACTTCCAGAATATTCCAAAAGATCTGGAAGCATGGGATGGTTAGCCTAACAGCGACGCCAGAGTTTCCAACCATCACGTATCAAACAAGAGAACCGACCCCGCTCTACGGCAACTCTCCCAAGCCAGCTCCACCCACCCACCGTTCTCGGATATAAAAAAAAGATAACATCCTAACACTATGATTTTTTGGGAATCTTCCAAAGCACATGGCATTTAGTAGAGACAAATTTAAATTACCCATATACGTAAGGTAAAATAATTAATACAAAAATGTTTATCTCAAGACACTCGTTTAAAGAAGAAGAATCACTCTTATTTTCCCTCCCATGACATCACGAACAATAACAATGTCTACATGATAATAATCTGTGAAGAGGAAGAGTAGACAAGAAAATTCGTCACAGTTACATCTTAAGTCTTGATGTGACATCATTATTCACCAATGTACCATTAATGATCATAATCTATAATCTTAAAAGTCTATATACATTCATAACATAAAGTGAAGGTTTATGAAAGAAAATAAGTTCAAAAAGTTTCTTGGGGTTATTATAGATGAGAGTTATTTATTACTTAGTGGAGATTAATATTAACATAATAGGAATTCGCAATCGTTTGACTTTTAGTTACGACTCATTTTTCCTTTGCCTATACATACACCGAATAGTCTGGCCTATTCTCTACATATTCTTCTCTTTCCTCATATATCTCGCAACAATAAATGGTTGAATAATTGCCTCCTTTATTCTAAAATTCTGTAATACAAAATCTATAGTTGGTAATATATTTGTCGCTTGAAGTTTAAAGAAGATGCAGAAAAAAAACCTCGGTAACATCACACAATTTCCTTTATAAGTGAAAGAAAACTATTGAATCCTAATTCTTTTTTATACGGCATACTAAAAATCAAATAGTGGTACAGAAAATAATAATAATAATAATAATAATAATAATAATAATAATAATAATAATAATAATAATAATATTGATAGGAAGAAGAAAAAGAAGAAGAAGTAGAAGAAGTATCGTCAATCTTTTCATATATGTATAACTGTTGACCTATTAGTGATATATATTTTCGAAATACTCAAATGGAATACCTTTAGATTGATCAGAATGATATTTATATGTACAATAGTCCAGCCTGACTCAGGCTTACTGTGTTGATGGTAACCAATGTACCGCACGTGTTTCATACATGCTTATAAACTAAGGATGCTGCCACACTGAACGAGGTGAGTGTCGAGGTAGAGGCACGACTTAAGGCAGCAAGGCAATGATAAAATTATGTATAACTGCACCTGTAAGAATATTTACAATCAGCTCGACATTTAGACTGATGCTACGCTCTGTGCCTGTGACGTCATTATGCTTTAGTGATGTCGCTGTGTTTACATTTGGTTCGAGGGGCAATACGACATTTAGCGGCAACTGTGAGTGACTGTGGTCTTGACTTGTCAGTGTTTATTAACCACAATGATGCTGATAGAAGAAATGATAAATTCTTTGGGCCTGAGGCAAAGGTGCTAAATGAATTTGTAGTTAGAACAAATATATTTAGCGAAGAAGATTGGTAAATTTAGTTAAACACCTAGAAGAGAAAGAATATATTGTCCCTAACCACAAATACAACTACAATAAAGAATCATAAAACATTGATTTTCACGATAAATTGCATTGCTTACTCTTTTTTAATACATATTATGTCGTTGAAAAGTAAGAAATATACAGAAAAGAATGGTTTCAATTTTGCAATGTGTAATATGCTTAGGTACATTTGGTAGATGAACAGCCGATTACTACTCATGGGTAAGCATCTTTCTAAAAACGCTTGACTACTAAATGAAAATAAAACATAATAGAAAATTTATTTTCATGATGAATTGCATTAATTACTCTTTTTCTAATATATATATTCTTTCCTGAGTAGGAAATTCATGATAAAAAGGTTTCATGATAAAATATATACAGCTACAGTTTTTAGAAGATGATATACTAGTGATGTTACAAAAGCATATGACATCACAGGCATTAGGGTGGAGCATCGGTCTAAATGTCGACCTGATTGTAAATATGCCACTGGGAATGATACACCTCTCATGCCTCCTCCTCACTCTCAGCAGTCATTAGGATATTGCTGCTGACTGAAAATTTGAGTGTTAAACTTGACAATAAATTATATAATAGAGTTTGGAGTCATAATTTTTAGTAAACAGAGGGGAAAGGGTGAATTTTACAATTAATATCTTCAGTCTCGTTTGTACGAATGTAAATCTTATGAATATTTACATATGGCACAACAGTCTTTTGATTCTTTGTTAGCAATACAATATTTGAAGTCAGGCTCATAAAACAAAACACTAACTGTAGACAGCCTCGATCTCTCTCTTACCAGGCAATATAATTGCTTTAAACATGACTAGTTCGTGAAAATCTATTTCTCCTTTTACTTTTGGAATTAACAAGTATTTGCATTAAGGGGGCCGGCTGGAATGGCAATATATGGGGGTAAAGGAAGCTAAACACAAAATCCGGAAAAAAATTCATAGAGCTTCATATGGCAATGGAGAATGTGTATACAAAATAGTTTGTCGAAATTTCTCTTACTTTCATAGTTACAGGGTAATTAGTAAAAGCAACTAAATAAACCAAAGCATTGTTCCCTAGAAGGAAATGCAGTATTTCCTCTTGCATTGTAAATCTTTATAATTATTACATTCTTATATTAAAAATATTTTGAGCGATGGCATCTGATAGATTCCATGAGTCACAAGACGATATATTACAGATAATTACGTACACACTTCGGCCCTCTCAGTCCTAGCACAAACCTCATAGAATACACGTTTGAGCTTCACCTCTGACATTCACTCCTTTTTCATCCTGCTTAAGAGGGAAAGACAATTTCAACATCTCACTAACATAAGGAAGAAGAAAATTCACTCTAATAATAGTGCAGAAGTGGGTAATATCTGTGAAATTAGCGTAGTTATTGAAGGAGAAAGATGATGAAGGAGCAACCGTCTTGCCTAAAGAAGCAAGATATTGAGCAAAGGGATCTTCATTTATGATCAAATTATGATAGATAACTTTCTTTTGGTTCTTTGATATCCAAAAAGGAACATATAATTCATAATAATCATAATTTATCAATATTGTCTTTGTAAAACTACAAAGAAAAACTTTCAATGCGCGTATCGCAAAACTATACTTATTGACCTTCAAATTTTATATCCTCCCTTAGTTTTAAAGCTATAGCATTGAAATTTGGTATATAACTTAGAAAGAGATTGTAAAACAAAATATGAATCCCTTTTTTTTTCAAATTTTTATTTCATACCTTTTTTCCTAATGTTTTTCCCTGATATTTAGA
>NC_090728.1:100243890-100248890 GCF_036898095.1 Palaemon carinicauda
GAAGGTCCACCCGTATCTGTTTCCTAGTTGTTTGATGACTAGGAGTATGACAAAGAAAGTGGCTGGAAAAAAAGAAAAGAAATCGAAGGAGCGATGAATTTGAATGATTGGTTTTTGGAAATAGAGGATTCCCTTAATGGTACGCAAGAGGAGAATTCCCGAGTTAACCCGAGAGAAAAGTAACGACAGACGAATGGACAAAAAGGACAAAGAATAAATGGACCTAGAAGAAATAGAAAACTCAGTGTTAGAAGTAGGACAAGTGAGTAGGAAAAGTCTGATAGGATTGTAATGGAAGAATGCAATGTTAATAGTTATTGTACTGTATGGTGGATGAGACGGAGGCACAGCAGTCTCTGACCTGTTATTATCTTAAGGATAGCTTGCTTATGAGGAAGCATAGATCCGCTGATATCCTTAGAAATGTTGAATAGGGTATATACTGTCAGATATTGATTCCTGCACTTTTGCAAAGACAGGTGATCGCCGTGGTGTATGAAACCGAAGCTTCACAGGTGTCTATGGTGCAAACCATACCATCCACAGAAGACAACGTTGGATATGAAGAAGGGGCGGTAAGCTAAGTGAATAATTCGTCTATCGTTCGGAACTTGGAAGAGAAATTAACCCATTTGAAGCAGGAGCAACAAGAGGAATTAGGACAATTAATTAAAAGTTTCCATGAAATTGTCTCAGACGTCCCGAAACAAACCAACCTAACGAAATATGAGATACACCCCAAAACAACGGAAAGACCATTTAAACAACGTGCTTATCAACTGTCCCCGTATCACCGAGAAGTCATGAGAAAAGGAGTGGACTATTTGTTACCAAACGGATTAACTGAACAAAGTTCTAGCCCTTACAGTTCTCCATGCTTGCTCCTGATAAAACCGGACAGATCTTTCAGGATGGGTACAGACTACTGAAGGTTGAATTCGATCAGTTTGGCCAATAATTATCCATTGCCGCTCATCGACCAACTACTCAACAATATGGGACAAGCAAGGTTTGTCTCAGACTGAGTTGTTAAAAGGCTACTATCAAATTCCTTTGGACAACAACACAAAATTTTTATAAGCTTTTATAACTCCGTTGGGGTTATATCAATACACCGTTATGCCATTTGGTTTAATGGACATCGAATCCTGAAGAAGGTATTTCAAAAGTTGCGAGGAGCATACCTGACGATTAACCTGGAGAAGAGTGAATTTGGAAGGCAACAGTTCGGTACTGGGGATTTGAAGTAGGAAAAGGACTAATCGTCCCGATAGCCGCTAACATCGAAGGAATAAGGAAAGCATCTCCCACGACAACGAGGAAGCCATTACAAAGGTTTTTAGGGATGGCTGGATTATAACAACGTTTTTGCCCGAACTTTTTGGTTGTGGTCGCTCCATTGACAGATTTGACCAGCTCCAAGAAACAGCTTTTATGGACCAGTGAGGGCCAGGAATCTTTCGACAGGATAAAGGTCATATTAACTTCGAAACTGATACTTTAAGCACCGGATTTTAACAAGAAATTTCTTATCCAAGTGGATTAGTCGTATGATGGGATTGGAGCTATCTTATTATGAGAAGATAAGGAAGGAATTCTTCACCCTGCTTGATTTATGTCATCTAAGCTAAACAAACAGTAACAAGGCTACTCGACAATTGAAAAGGAACTACTAGCGTTAGTCACAGCGATAAGGAAGGTTGGAATTCATGTAAACAGACCACAGAATGAAGAGATTACAGTGTATTTGGATCATATTCCTTTAACTTTTGTTAATAGAATGAAAAATGATAATGAAAGGTTAACTATGTGGTCATTATTTTTGCAAACGTATTGTATTAATGTAAAGCATATATCCGGTAAAGATAATGTTTTTGCCGATTATTTATCTTGGACTGAATGGATGGATTCTGGCCCAGAATAAATAATCTTTTTGGGGGGAGCTATCTTACAAAGCTGGCCAAGTGTAGAGTAAATAATTTATTTATGTAATTTGTATGTATATTTAAGAGGTGAATAGCCAGCTCATAAGGTGAGTTCCTCTCATGTAGGTATAAGTATTGTATGTAAATTACATAACCCTTTCGTTGTTCATTCCATTGTATTTGCTATTCAAGTCAGTATATGTAAATTTATGTTATTCTTAAGAAATACCTTTTTATTTCACATATTTTGTTAGGAAGTTAAAGTATGCTGTTTACAAGTGCTTCATGACTTTACAAAGTATTAACATGGGCTTATGTAATTTTTTCTATGATTTTATGATGTATTGCATCATGTTTGTGAGAAAAAACGCAATTCTTAAATTTGCCAGGTGTTTTGGAAGGTTCTCGGAAACCCCAGCATTAGATTTTATCTTTTTTATAATGTCTGACAATGGTGGTGGGGAGAACTGCAGAGAGAGGTTTGCCTTAGAAGCAAGGTTGGTTCCCCTGAATTTTTATCTAGTTGATAACTTTGCCGTCACTAGGCTTCGGCCCCAAAGCCATGAAAATAATCTATTTAGAAGGATCTAGAATAACTGAGACAATATACATGTGCCCTTGGAGATGCGTAGGGCAGAAGAGAAACAGCATGTCTTGTGAAAGAGCCAAAGTTCATCCTCCTCTCTCAAGTGCCTCAAATGTGTCCTCTTCAAAGTGTATAAGTTTAAATACAACCTATATCGTGTGTAGTGTGTTGAAACATTACGGAAAATGATAAAGCTGATTTAAATTTATTGTGTCATTATGGGTGCTAGTGTTATATAATTTTTGTAACTTGCCTGTGGATGTAAGATACGTGAAGTGTATTTATTCTGGCTTTACTTCGTATGAGCTAAAAGTTGTAAGTTTATCAATTGCTTTATGTAATTTCTTTAAGAGTATAATCATTAGAGTGTTGAAGGTTGTCTATTTTAATTAAATTAGTTATCAAGACTAAATATTGGGGTAAAATTTAATTTCCAATGAAACAAGTGATTATGTAATTTTCAGAGTGTAAACATTCTTTTTGTCTTAATCTGAGTTTTACTCAGACTTAATATTTCGAGTGATCTATCTTTCAAGTGTTGTAATTTTTATAAAATATATCTATTTTTGTAAAGAGAATTATTTCGATCACCAGTGTTTTTACAGTACTCTCTCGCACCCCTGTTAAAGAATTGAAGTAAGAGGTTGTTTCAAATAGTTCTTGATAATAATTACCCAGTTTTTCTTTGAGTGTACTTAAGAGACCTATAAATATTCAGTGTTTTTATATATTGCCGTCTGTGAGGTATATAATTTTCTCAGAGTTCGGGTATTATTCAAAGATAACAAATTTATGTAAAAAACAAACAGGTGAGTTTGGAACTGAAGAGGTTGTGTAGCTTGCCAGCCGTAATATATAATATATATATTTTTGGTTCCCAGACATGAGGCCTTATATATATATATATATATATATATATATATATATATATATATATATATATATATATATATATATATATATATATATATATATATATATATATATATAACATTTTTAAAAGAAATCAGATGGTAACGCTTCCTAACAAATAGGTTGCAGCACACAAAAAAGGCACACTCACTATTTTAACTTTCCATCCATTTGCAGTTCATTGCCTATATTTTCCCAATGTTATTCCAACACAATGTTATTAATGTGTATTGGATTACGAGGATCCCGCAAATGCTCTTCGGAACAACTCCACAATAAACTCTTCAGTAACCATGGCTAGAAATGAACATCTGAACGTGTGCCCCTTCAGAAACTGATGAAAAATGGCGGGGTCTTAGGTGAAGATGCGCGAAGCCATCGCGGTTTTTTAAAACATGTTTTGTAGCTTAGCGGCAGCAGCAGAGGTTCGCAGCTACACGCTCACTGTGTGGCTATATGCATAAGATACTTTAAGTTTCAAATTGCCGCGGGAACCTCTTTCGTTGTGGCCGAGCCCTATCGTTTTCCTTTTTTATCTTATCACTTGCTGTTTAAGCATGCTAGCTCATGTTTGATTGTTTGAATTTTCATGATGTTCTTGCTCGTACGTCCTTTTATATAAACTCGATGACTGTTTAATAAAGTTTAATTAAGTTCACCTCGCCCCCAGTTACAACCTAACAGCTCTCTCACACACCAAAATTGCATGATTCGATCTCTATTTTCCTTCATCTCTTTTGGACGGTATCATATTGTAGTTGCTGTATTAGTTATAAGAGCAGGCAGTGGGTGGTAGGTTGGCAAAGACACCAGCCACCCATTGAAATACTACAACAAGCGAGCTATTTGGTCCTTTGATGGGCAAGAGAGTACTACAGTGGATCCCTCTCTGGTTACAGCTCACTTTTCCTTTGCCTATACAGACGTTGATTACTAAGGCCTATTCTTTATGCATTTTCCTCTTTCCTCATACACCTGACAACACTTAGATAACTGGAAAATTCTTCTTCACTCAAGTCGCTAACTACTGCACTGTAATTGTTCAATAGCTACTTTCCTCCTGTCAAGGGTAGAAGAGACTCTCTAGCTATGGTAAGCAGCTATTATAGGAGATGGACACTTCAAAATCAAACTATTGACCTCTAGTCTTAGGTAGTGCCATAGCCTCTCTACCATGTTCTTCCACTGTCTTGGAATAGAGTTCTCTTGCTTGAGAGTACACTCAGGCACACTATTCAATTTGTTTCCTTATTTCCTTTCCTCATTAGGCCATTTGTTTTGTTGAAGCCCTTGGGCTTATATCTTCCTGCCTCTCCAGCTAGGGCTTTGCAAGTGATAATAATAATAAAAAGAATAGAGAAGGGAAAGATCCTATTATATTGATTTTCCCATATCAGTTAGTTTTTTTACCTTAGCGTCGGTAATCTTCAATTATCTTGCTAAATAAATAACTTTCTCTTAGTTTCGACAATTATTCGAATAGAGAAATAGGACGAAGAGTTAATGTATAAAACATTACCTATGTTTTAATGACAAATAGTGAGTCAAGTAACAAATTTACTAATGTTCCGCTGAAT
>NC_090728.1:100253890-100271390 GCF_036898095.1 Palaemon carinicauda
TTGTCTCAAATACTGCGTTAACTCGGTGCAACATCCCACCCAACCAAGAAGGTGACGCCAGTCAATCTCTAGAGTGTACGCAAATACAGCCATAACTTAATCTGTCCTTTTATATATTGTTAGAAACTTTTCTGAATGAAATAAAGTATTAGGTGTAAATGCATTTTAGAGGGCATACATAACATTTTCATCTAAATGCCGTTAGTACATCCTCAATATTTTAATGACAGTGTAGAGGGGTTAAAATGTATTCTAAAATTCAAATGAAATTTCAGTATGAGTTTTAGTTGCACAAAAAGGATTTTGATTTGAGGAGTATTTTAAAAACATATATGTAACTTAAAGGGAAATGATGATCTTGCATTGTCAAACGCGATAGCATTTAAGATATTTTAGTATGATAAAAAATTAAATTAACTCCTATCAATAGCCTACTTCTTGGAGGCAGAAAAAGAGAAAACATGGATAGGTGGACTAATACCGTAACCCAATAATTTATAGTATTCAAAGGAAAGAACTCATTATAAACCATTATGAAAAAGCCTAAGTTTTCTAAGAGATATTGCTACCAGTGAAGCGTTGAAGTGCAAGGGAAAAGATGTCTTTCAAACAGAATAATGACATCAGCATTACAAGCATATTCATCTCCCAGCGGGGCCTTATGAGACAGGTTTCCAAATAATTACTAATTTCAATGATTTATAGACCCATTACTCTCAGAGTTTATATCATTTTAGAGAGATGTTTGTCACAGAGAGAGGTAGTTGTTATCAGTAGGCATACCTCTCTACTAAAGGTCTATAACAGAATCAATAAATTCATTCTTTTCTTAATATAAACCATACAAGCAATTGTTTTAAGCCATTCACCTTAGTGCATTCGTTCAATTGAAAGTATAACATCCTTTACTCATCTGGGGAGACATAGAAATCTAATCTAGACATATGATACTTAAGTACATAAGAAAAGAAAAAGAAATGAAATAAAATGAAATAGAACTATAGGTTTTAATTTACTAGGACTAGGTAATTGCGACGGAGAACAAGTGTAACATTTTCTTGATACTTAAAATGCCAGATTTTTAAGTGAATTGTTGTCTTTAGGAGAAGCTATAAATACTTAAAAGGTCTCAAGAGTCATCACAGCTGACAACTAGGACAATGTCGCGTTTCTATATTTTAGGCTATTTTCGTGGCCCTCTTTAATGATAATGCATGTTGAAACGCATCTTTTTAAATGTGTGTATAAAATACAAGAAAAATATATATTTATATTACGTCTATTATAAACCATATCTTATTATATGCGCACTAACTCGAGTCTGAATGAGTTTCAAAATTAAAATTTTATTATTAAATATATTACCGCAAATCGTGGGAATAACTAGAGACCAGAAAGCCTTCAGTTTAGAAACCTTTGAAAGTTTCTTAATATATCTACTGCTACCACTATTTTGGCTTCGAATATTGCTGCCCCTCTTGCTATTGATTGTAAAAATATCGATTTCATTACAATTATTAGTAGGGAATATAGTTGGATGATCAAGTTGTATAAACAAAAGTAGACGTGTTAAACTGTGATAACGACAGAGGAGTAAAGCTTTTGGAGCCTGCATGCAAGTACCATAATGAATAGTAGAAAGAAGGTTGAGAGAGTTGATAGCTATAATGTTCATGAACAGCAATGTGGGTTCGTGAAAGGAAAAGGCACAGTGGGTGGTATCTTTATAAAAAGACGAATCAAGAGAAGTATCTAGAATGAAACAGGAGAGTTCACAAGTGTTAAGTGGATCTTGATAATGTGTAGACAGGGTACAAGAAGGTTAGTCTATTGGTTTTTGAGGAAGAGAGGAGTACCAGAGAAGTGGGTGTGCCGGCAAGCCGTTAGGGTATAGCTGAGTGACTTTTGTAAATGCAACTGACTTTATTTTGACGAAGCTTGAGTATTTATACAACACGTTCCAGTTAATAATGGCACAAAAATTCAAACGCAATGGTGCAGGAAAATACAGGCATGAACAGGTATTCAGTGCGAAGGGAGAGTGATAATGGCAATATACAATAAATAAGAAATGCCGTTGCAGTATATGACCGTGTGTGATACATATGCAGTACATGGCTACCACATTAAACAAGACATACATGTGAAATAAGGCACCGTGATCTTGAGAAGAATACTCTAGGTGGGTTATATGTCAGGAGATATGCAGCTTTTAGGTAATCAATGAAGACCCAGTCTTCTTTGCCATGCATGTTGAGGAGGAATGCTTTCGGTGTACGACGGATCACAAGGAAAGGGCCCGTGTAAGGAGCGGTAACAGTGGGTTGCCAGTGTCATTATGAAGGAAAACAAGCTTGTAAGTCTGGCTGCAACGTGACGTAGGCACTGGAGATTGTCGGAGGAGGTTGCAGACAAAAAAAAATTTGGTAGGGAAGACATCCAGGGCGTCTATAGGAGTGATCCTTAGTCTCAGGAGGAACCAGGGAAGCTGGGTAAACCATTTGGAGTCCTTGCAGCAGGATATCAAAGCTGCTTTGAGGGTAAGGTGAAAACGTTCAACCATATCGTTGGGAGCAGGGTTGTATGCGGTTGTCTGATGAAGGGTGATACCCAGATTTGCTAATGATGTCCACAATTGATAGGTGAAAGTTGTACCCATATCAGAAGTATTATGCTCAGAGCTTCTAAATCTCGCTATCCATCTTGAGAGTAAGGCAGATGAATACGAGGCGGATGTTGCAGTTTCCATGGGAATGGCCCCTCAGGCCAATGACTGGAGTGGTCGATGACAGTAAACAGGTAACAATGACCTTGTAATGTGGGTAGGTGATTTACAACATCGACGTGAATGTGGGCAAAGCACTGCTGAGGTTGATGAAAGGTCCCACTCCTGAATCCGTGTGTCAATGTACTTTTGGGTTTTGGCATGAAGTAAAGGCGCAGACCCAATCCTTACCATCCTTAGTAATGCCATGCAAAATTAACTTTGTCTTCAGTTGATGTGTAGTAGAACAGTGAGAGGGATATGAAAGGACATGAATGAAATCAAACACCTCTCGGGGCTTGGGAAAAGGTATCCACTGTCTAGGTCTACCTGTACTGATGTCACAGAGGAGGGTGGTATTGGAGATGTCAAGAGGGACGTCCTCCCAACGGAAGGATGTGCAGGATATCCTACATGCTTGGTGCTCTAGATCTTTTTGTTAGGCTTCTGCCAAGGCATTGTAATCCAGTCCCAGATGAATGGCGGCCAATGTGTTTCTTGACAGGGCATCGGCAATGGGATTCATATTCCCAAGGATGTGCTGAAGGGTACAATCCTCCACGGCGGAGAGATGTCGCCGCTGACGGGTGAACCAGGCGTCATAATGTCTAGTGAAGGCATGCACCAGAGGCATGTGGTCCATGGAAATGATGAAGGGCGTACCTTACAAGAAATGGCAAAAGTGACGGACAGCCAAATGCACAACCAGTAATTCGTGATTAAAGGTAGAGTAGCAGGATTGTGCCTTGGACAGTTTTCTACTGAAGAAGAACAATGGGTGGGGCTAGCTGTTGACCACCTGCTGGAGGACTGCCCCAATAGCGACATTGCTGCCATTGGTGCAGAGAAGGAGAGGTGTATGTGGCACGAGAAAAGTGAGACCAGCAGGGGTTGATAGGTCATTCTTTCCTTTGCAGAAAGCCACTTCTTGAAGGGGATTCCATTTCAGCTCTTTTGGCTTGCCCTTGAGGGAGGCGTAGAAGGGGGCTAGAATTCTTACAGTGATTTGACCTTTGAGGGCATGGGGAAGTTCTGAAGGGCTTCTACGTTCTCAGGGAATGGGTGGATTCATTCAGGAGTGATGCAGTGCCCTAAGAATGATGCTTCATTGATATCAAATATACACTTATTATACCAGGCTACAAGGCCGTTCTGTTGTAGGTGGTTGAGCACGATGATTAGATGACGGAGGTGTTCCTCTTTAGAGGAAGAGAACACAAGTATGTCGTCCATGTAACATACACAGAAGGGAAGGTCTCCTAAGATGCCATCCATGAGATGATGAAAAGTGGCCCCAGCATTACAAAGGCCGAAATAGGAGCAATTGAAGGTGTATGTACAGAAGGGGGTGGTGAAGGCGGGGTTTGGAATGTTTTCTGGGTTCATATACACCTGATAATACCCCTTCAGGAGGTTGAGCATGGAGGAAACCTTCGCTTTGTGCAAGTATGAGGTCACATCAGTGATGTTTGGGAGTTGGTAGCTATCCACTTCAGTCTGCATGTTCAAGCACCTGTAATCCCCATATGGATGCAGAGAACAATCTTTCTTCAGGATAATTTGCAAGGGTGACAACAATGGGCTTGAAGCCTTTTGGCAAAGACCCATTTCTTCCATTGCAGTGAATGTTTGTTTAGTGACAGCCAAGTGATCTGGGGGAGCCCGTCGTCTTGATAGGGTGATAAATACCGTGTTTGGTGGGCGTTTGACGAAGTTCTGGATATAAAACTTCCGGGTATGATATGAGGAGGTGTGCGTAGGCAACCGTGGGTGCGTTTATGTGTAGAGTGAGGCTGGAGGGTTGGGTTGGAGAGGCATTGAGGATTACGAATCCGCGATGAATAACCGTCTGTGAGCTATATCAACCAGGAGATGGAAGTTGATAGGAAATCCGTACCAAGGATTAGCAATGTGACGTTAGTAACGAGAAACTTCCAAATATATTTGGCGCTTCCAAACGATAATGTAAGGGTTTCATAACCGTGGTTTGGTATCATAGATCCGATGGCAGCTACCAGGAGGATATCAGCAGATTTACAGACTACATTTTGTCCTGGAGTGTGGTCTTGGTAGTAATGAACGGCAAGCATCTGTGTCTACCAAAAATCTCACTGCTGTACCTGTATCATATAAAAAGAAAAGATTAGTTACCGGGGAGGCCCTCGTCGCAAGGTATGGCCTGCTTACACATTTTTTGGCCAATGATAACCATTCATACATTTCTCCACAGCAGCACCGAATTTGGAGTGGTAGTAACATAACTGCGGCTGATTGACGTCGGTAAGTGGCTGGAGAGGTCGGTGGTTAGGACATAAGAGAGGGGTGGTATATGTGGGTGGTGGGCAGCTTTGTCGCTGCTCCGACATGTTATGGAGTGGGCATTTGTGCCCTATTGCATTCACATCAGCTTTGGTTGATATTGAATACCTGATGGAGGTCTTGAAGGTGGTGAAGTGGCTGTCCATAATGGTGGCGACTTTGTTCACCAGGTCCTTCATGGGTAAAACATCGACATCGGGGGCAGTGCGTGCAGGTTCGGGTAAGTGCCATACCTAAAGGACATGGAGTAGATTCACTTCAAGAGGAGAGCCATCTGGGCCAGGTTGCATGTGAGCAATACTGGTCATTTCCCTGAGCAAAACTTTTTGGTCTGCCAACGCTTTTTATGAAAGCTGAAAACGTTTGGTTATGCGATTGGCTAGCAATGTATGTTTTGAGGGTGCCGTATGCTATTGGGGTGTCCCCTTGGTCTGAAAGCCAATCTGATATTTACGGGAAAGTGTCTTCCGGGATGGTGCTCGAGTGGGTCACACCATTAATGCGAAACTGGACCTCGACACGTTGAAACCAGGTGAATGCCTCTGTACTGATATAGGGCAGTAGTTTCAGGGGTGTGGTATTGATAGTAGATTTAGTGTCAGAGGGTGGTATCCTTACACAGGAAGACACAGTAGTAAGGGGGAAGGTAGTAAGGTGATAATTGAGAGGCGAGGTGACTGCAACTGAACTTTATTAAGCAATTATAGAGTATATGTACAGTGACTTTCGAGGAAGATAAACAGGATAAAGCTTATACTAGCATGATAACATCAGTTGGTCTATTAAAAGAGCAGGGAAGAGCGAGTGATAAGATGAAAAATAAAAACCGTTATAGTGAGAAACACATGAGGTACAATAGACAGTTTCTATTGCATTGCCTTGTCCTTTGTCTCTGCAATTTACGAGCGATCTTTAAACATTTGAATAGACATGACTCACATTAAATAACGGAGAATGAAGACAACACTTTTAGGCAATTTTAGGAAAAAATCACAATATATGGTGGCTTTAAAAAGTCTAAGGGATATCAACACAACAAAGGACGAATGAAAGAGTCCTTCCCGGTTCCCCAAAACCTGAATCAAAATTTCACTCAGACAGTTTCTCAGGAATCAATGGGAACAAGTTTTCAAATAATCTGTTGTAAAAGGCAATCACTTACAGCTACAATATTTGTGACCTATGCCATTGTTAATACAACTCTTACGTCAAGTACCGGCATTTTGACTATTCTTATACAATATTTTGCAAATCAATTTTATGTTTTTTCAAAACCATCAAGGCTTCGCATTTAAATAAGAATTTTACACATTTCGACTGATTAGTTTAAACACATTAGATCATAAGAATTTCCATATCAATTAAGATTTTTCAAATAAAGAAGCGAAAAGGTGAAATTTTCAAATTACAGAATCAAGACTGTTTTCATTAGCTATATATAAAGATTAGAATTATGACTCTATCGTCAGTCGCAGTTGACCTAGATGCCACGCTTGTTACCTAAAGATAGAGTACACTCTCACAACTAAATACAAAAATGCCAATAGTCAGCGCAAACTAAGAATAATCAAAATTAGATAGATGGGGAAGTCCATGTAAGTTAACGATAAAATATAATGAAAAACCCTTTTATTTTTTATTCCAATGCTTGCAGAGTATACTTGAGACGAAAATGGAGAATCTGGTTGCATTGTTGTCCAAAGAAATTTTTTACGGTTGCTCGGAATTACCATTAAACCTTAGGAATTAGAAACCAGAACAAAGATCAGACTTTGATTTAAAAATGAGATGACAACAACCAGCCCTCCAATCCCTTGTGCAAGCGCCAGTTCTGCTTCATCGGACACCTTCTACATTAATGATGGGCTTACAGCTCAAGGTGGCACAGGGCCGTATCTAGAAAGGGAGGACAATATCCATTAATATCTTAAGCCACCTTCTTTTGCTGAAGTGTTTTCCCGGAGGAGATGGAAACGGTCGAACATTTTGGAGAGCTCAGGTGATAGTCAGTGAACAAAGGTCAATAGATAGTCAGATAGATGGGTGTGCTGTGATGAGTAGATTCACGGTGAAGAAGGGAGAATAGGTATCTCTTGATAAAGGTAATCAGAAGTGGGGCAGAATGCTGACGAATCGCCACAACATTGCATTAGAGTTTTCATAAAAGAGATTGAATTTTATGAGACATATTTGATAAAAGATATATGGCGATCATCTTAACTGTCTTTGCTTTTAATCTTAGAGGGCGATGCTTTTGAAAAAAGAAGTGGTTATTTTAGACGTATCACTGATTCATCCCAGAGCGTAATTATGCAAACCTTACATTATTATTATTATTATTATTATTATTATTATTATTATTATTATTATTATTATTACTTGCTAAGCTACAACCCTAGTTGTAAAAGCAAGATGCTATAAGCCCAGAGCCTCCAACAGGGAAAATAGCCCAGTGAGGAAAGGAAACAAGGAAAAATTAAATATTTTAAGAACTGTAACAATATTAGAATAATTATTTCCTATATAAACTATAAAAGCATTAAGAAAACAAGAGGAAGAAAAATAAGATAGAATATCGTGCCCGAGTGTACCCTTAAGCATGAGAACTCTAACCCAAGACAGTGGAAGACCATGGTACAGAGGTTATGGCATTACCCAAGACTAGAGAACAATGGTTTGATTTTGGAGTGTCCTTCTTCTAGAAGAGCTGCTTACCATAGCTAATGAGTCTCTTCTACCCTTACCAAGAGAAAAGTGGCCACTGAATAATTACACTGCAGTAGTTAACTCCTTGGGTGAAGAAGAATTGTTTGGTAATCTCAGTGGTGTCAGGTGTATGAGGACAGAGGAGAATATGTAAAGAATAGACCAGACTATTCGGTGTATGTGTAGGCAAAAGGAAAATGAACCGTAACCAGAGAGAGGGATCCAATGTAGTACCGTCTGGCCAATCAAAGGACCCCATAACTCTCTAACGGTAGTATCTCAGAGGGTAGCTGGTAACCTTCATCATCAAAAACTGCCCATCTGCATGAAGATTGAGGGCTATTTATAACCATATCTTTCAATAAAATGGTGATTTTGCTTGTTCAATAGAAAGTACAGAAAACATTAAGATTTCTTGGTAATTCAGATTTTTAATCCCAATAGAACTCTATAATAGATATTTTTGATGAAATATTTAGTGTCAATGTGTAGCCAACATCATTAGCAATAAAATTATACATTGTACGTTCATGTAGAATAAATAGAAGGGCGAATAAAATAGAATATTGACAAAAACATGTCTCCGATTTTTTAACCTTCGGAAATTCTGCTTTAGCAAAAATGGGTTGAAATAGTTCCCTTCAGGTAAACATTTCAGCTGCCATCTACCCTATCCCATGACCTAACTATTACCACTATATGCCTGTCTCTAACATGATAGGATTTTCAAATAAATTTCAAGATCACTTTTCCATTCTCTTTTCCTCTACTACCAGAATACCTGCAGATTTCTATTCAAAAAAGGACTATTTTCATTAATTTACACATCTATATCTGCCGTATATCTTTAGGAATAAATGATACTGAAAACCTAAAATATTTGATAATATTTTCATAATTAATGTTATTATACAAAGATTTATCTTACCATAAACATTTCCTATAAAAGCCTAAAGTTCCTGAAATAATTACTTCGCTTTATTTTAATATTTGTGCATCCAAATATTTCTATATTTCTTTCCTCATACTCATTCATTATTTTAAGAGATTCCTTCACTATTAGGAAAAACAGTGGCTATAAAACATGACTGATACTAATTTTATGGGTTAAAAGGCACTGTCAAATAGAAATCTTAACATGTAATGCCTCTGACAATCTTCTTTGATTTAAGTTAATTGAAAACTGTCTCGCGCACATGAGGCCAGAAAAACGATGATGATGATGATGATGATGTTATTATTATTATAATGATTGATTTTATTTTCATTGTTGCCATTGTTGTTATAATCACTATATTCATAATCATTATATAGCAATCGTTCATTTGAGGCAAACATAAAAGGACGTTGACTAACAATACAATTTTTCTAGGAATAGTGCTCATAATAAGCAATAAAGAGAAACAGAGCGAAAAAAGCAAGCAAAAATAGATAAATATAATACACTAATCATTTTTATTTGAAAATAAAACTTTCTTCGTTTTACAGTATAAGGGAAAGTAAAGCCTTTTACGGTAAGCAAAATGTCAACGAACAAAATAACAAACTATGAACGTTGTTGGTCTAAAAATGGGGTAATATATATATATATATATATATATATATATATATATATATATATATATATATATATATATATATATATATATCAGTTCGTAGGTGAAAGTCACCCAATGTGTTAGTGGAAGTTATCCCTAAAATAGAGATTATGGAAGTTGGTAAATAGGATATAATTATCCTTTGTTTAAATCATAGCAGGAGAAAAAAGCAACTACCACTTCGAGTAATATCTTATTAAAGTTAAGATCAAAAGATGCTTTACGCGTCTATGAAGGCGAATAATCTTCAAGAAATGATAAATTGAATATCTCCAGTATGTAGAATGAATACGTTCATCTTTGGAAATATTGGAGGCATTTTGATGAGGCACCTTGCAGCATCCACTCAACCGCTTCCTTATTAATTACTCTACAAAAAATTTATTTTTCCACACTAGATTTCTGTAAAGTCTAGAAGAAAACATTTATATTTGTGAAGGTGAGTGGCTGTATTATGGGAAGCTTCTGCAAGTGGTACAATATTATTCTCTATTTCTATTATTATGTCACTGACAAAGTTTATATACAATAAAAGTACCAATACACTACCTATAAAACATCAATCAAGATTAGTCTAGTTTCACTAAGAACACAGCCAATATAAACTTACTGTTATAAGTTACTAGAAATAGGCATTTGATACCGACTTTGTCAAATTTACTTAAAATTCTAAATTTATACATAGGACTTTCGATAGTACCTATGTTAAAGGCAGGACTAAAATCTACTTTAACATATCTGGATTTATATCCAATCAATTTCCCTTGGATGTGACTCACCAATCCAAAAGAGCATCATGCATAAATCAGTATTTCCTAAATTCATTCTGATGGTGAGGAAGCAAGTCTAAAATTAAAAAACAAAATTAATAAAGTATAATGATTTTGGAAAAGTTGCGTTAAAAATCCTTTTAAAGCTAAAGATAAAACCCATATGGACCTCCCCAACATCGACTTTATATGTTATCCATGATATTTTCCATATCCGTAGAAGTGGTAAAAGTGGTTTAGAATGATAGGCAATTGAAATAGAAAAATGAATCAAACGACTGTTCACTTTAAAACTTTAGGCGTAGTAGGTTCACTGTGCCCCGAATTTCTAATTATTACTTTTAAGGCAGAAATGATGATCGTACCACAGCAAATTTGAAAAATATTCTAAATTGTTCATTAAAAATTATATTTATATATATTTAGCTTTTTATACTTTCAAATTAATTCCAGAATTTTTTCATAAAATCTATAAACTTTATCAGTGTTCTTGCAATTCCCAATATTCATGCAAATACGATTAAGCATGATTATATCTCTTTTTGTTGAACTATTTCGATTTCTCACTGAATGCCTCTCTGCTTGAGTAATTAGATGTTGATAGGGTTTCTTTAGATGACACTATATGAGCCACAATCTATGATAGATAGAGTCTGGTTTAATTTCATCATGGGATTGGAATCAGTGTAAGTTTTAAACCATCTTTAAAGCTGTATAAATACGTTCATTTATAATTGAGACTTTAACCAGTTATTGTAGCTGTGGGACTGAAAATTGAGTTGATTAATTGAAAACTCACCTACATGGCATAGTTTCTTGTGTCAATAAATTTGAAAATTTACAACATTATTTTTTTTAGAATGTAATCAGTACATTACTATAAATATAAGTGAACTTTATTATTTCTTAAAGATAATGAGAAATTAAATTAATTACTTATAGGACTTTCCTGCTGATAGTTAAAACTATCTGGCCTATATGCATTGCACTGTAGATCATTCAGAAAAAACACATGTCGAAGGTAAATCGAGGAGTTGGGATATTGACCTAGGCATGATTGTCAGCGATAGAAAAGCTTTAAAAAATTTATCATAATAATTGTTAAAACTTTGCAATGAAAATTTTTCTGTTTCTAATGATAAACGAAAAGAGAACTGTGGCATCTGTACTTTGGTTGGAGACCATGTCGTCACATTTTACAAGGTCTTTCATTATTAATCCTTCGTAGCTGAGAAAATTCATTCTAGTAGTAGAGGTACAGATAGTCATAATCAATTAGAAACTCAAATAGAACATCAAAGCACAGTGTGTGTTTTTTTTTTATGCTTCTCTATTCATTCATAATTTGCTCAGGAATCCAATCTTTGTTTAGGCCTTCTTTGTTTTAAATGTAGTACTATAATAATAATAATAATAATAATAATAATAATAATAATAATAATAATAATAATAATAATAATAATAATAATAATAATAATAATAACAATAATAATAATATATCACTCATAGATGTTGCAGTGCCGTGGGACTCATTTGTGGAAGATATGGGGAGAGAGATAGTAGAAAAGTAACAAAACTTACGTATTGAATTTAGATGGATATTGTATATGCAAGTAGAAGTGGGGCCAATAATCATAAGAGCTTACTTAAGTCATTGAAAATGAACCTTGAGAATGTAGGAGCTGATATAGCCCCAGGGCTTGTGCAGTACGTACTACATGGGACAGCAAATATAGTGAGGAAGGTGATGGGTTCCTAAGGAATCTGGAGAATGTGAATAACAAAAAAATTATAATAGAATAATGATAAGGATAATAATGATATGGCTGAAAATATAATAACGATTACAAAATTAGTAGAAACACAGACATTAATTGATGCTGCTTTGATGAGGGACTCTTCTTGACTCTTAATTCCAGATAAAAACAAGAATTTCTCCTATAATCTATGATATGCATATGATAGATACATATATCTTTTCTTCTTTTTTTTTTTCTTTTTAGTAAAACGTATTAAGGAAGTAACTAAACCAGAACTCAATATAATATAGCCAGAAAAAAACTTAAGATTATGAAACTTAAGAGAAAAATCATGAACACAACAGGAGCAATATACTTACCCATAATGTATACGAAAAGTATAGTTTGAATAAGCAACACAGTATAAAGATTGGATGATGAGAAAAAGAGTTAAAGAACATCATCGAAAAGAAGGGAGTTAAAGAAAAAACTATCAGTGATAGAAGAAAACAAGATAGGTGGCTGTAGCAAAGGCTTTTGGCGGATTAGGGGAGAAAGGAGGAAGACGAGAGTCATGTTTTGACGGCCAAATGGTGTAGGAAAACTGCTACTAAAGGGCGAGGAAGGGTGGAGGAAGGAAAGGAATCCAAAGAATAGTTTGATTATTTCTGGAATCCTTCTCCTCTTCACAGTTGTATAATGGTAATTTATTTTGCTAAAAGAGCCGTTATACGAACAGACTTGAATTGGTATATAAAACCAGTTGACTGTTAACTACAAAGTATTTCTGTGTTATTCTTATGTTGAAGAAATATATAAATCCTGGATATAATGGAGCAATTATAAAATAGACCGTTTATCCTATAAGTTAGCTTTATGAAAGTTAGGTAATATTCAAGGTTTAAGCTAAATGATTGGAAATCTCCTCCCTATAAAAAAAGAGAAAAAAGTCTTATGCTAGATATGGCAAAGGGAAGACGAGACACCAGGAAACTGGGAACATTTTTTTTCTTTTTTCTTTGCAGTGAAACCCAGAAATATACCAAACTATTGAAGGCATTATTTACTTTAATTACCAACTTTTTAATGCATTTACCGGATGATGTCACTATGAATAGAACTAAGTGATAATTAATTATTAGGATAAATGACGAGGAAAAGGAAAACACTTAAATAATCCTAAAAAGTAAAAAAAGAAAACTGCTTGTTATTTCATGTTTTGCTACATATGTAAAGTCAGATTTTAGCAGCATAGTGATAACGTTTCGTATGTATCTGAAAGATAAGCATGTTTACGTTTATTTCCTCCTCGAGTAATTTCTAAACCAAACTTCTAAAGTTTAAAGGACTTTTGACGGGGGAAAATGGAAATGTTGTCAAAGCTAGTTTTTATTCTACTACACAAATAAAAGATGAGCAGGACCGATAAATCTTTGTCTGTTCTTGCAAGGAACGGCCACAGCCTACGTCTCAGCTACCGAAACTTATGTCCCGAAGGAAACGAAGACTAAGCGCCTCTTCTACTTAGCCGACCGCGTAATACTCCCGACTCAGCTGTTACCACATTTTCCTGAAGAGTTATCGGTGGGTGGCGAGCTTCTTGCCTTCTGCCTTCTTCGTAATGATTCTTTTTGCTCTTGTTTGACTCTTTGCGTCGATTCTGGGAAGCTATTATGAAAAGGCCAGAAAGTCGATTCTTTTAATTTTGATGGATGGGAGGATGGGAGGGTGATATTCATAGAGGAAGGGCTATTTTTAGGGAAGGGAACTTATAATACCACCCCCTACCCCCATCTTTTATGTGTCTCTTTTCTTACCTGTAAGACATTTCTTCCAATTGACATATACCTGACCTCCCATATCCTTCTAAATAAATAAGGATGATACTGTGACGGGCCGAGAGAAGGTTGTGAACTCAAAGGCAGGATTCAATCAACTGAGTTATAATATTACAAAACACTCTCCTTTATATACAAAACCTCAAGGCAACAGGACATAACATGTTTACAAGACAGACAATGTCACAGAGGAAAACCGGAGACGTGAATTTTCATGTTTGTTTTAGTGCGAGGGAAGAACGCAGATACAAGCATAATATATACAAAAGGAATTATGTACAATTGTGTGACACTCGGTTGGTACATGGCTCCCCCCCTAAAAATTACATGCTGTACATGTTAAATAGGGCGCCCTGATCTAGAGAGGCGAACTGTAGGCAGGTCATCTGGCAGAAAATAAGCAGGTTTTAGACGATCAATGGAGACCCAGTCTTCTTTGCCCCGAATGTTTAGGAGGAATGCTTTCGGACTGCATCGGATCACAAGGAAAGGGCCCGTGTAAGGGGGTGTTAGTGGTGGCTTGCTGGTGTCATTGCGCAGGAAGAAGTGCGTAGCAGAGTGCAAGTCCGTTGGTATGTGATGCTTCGCTGGGGCTTGCAAGTCTGGCAGCACGGAGTAAATTTTCACACGACGTTACTTATGCGCTGGAGATCGTCGGAGGAGGTTGTAGAAGGAAAAAATTCGGCAGGGACGACCAACGGGTCGCCATACACCATTTCAGCTGCCGAGACGTCGAGGGCGTCTTTAGGAGTGGTCCTTAGTCCCAGGAGGACCCAGGGAAGCTGAGTAAACCAGTTGTAATCCTTGCAGCGGGACATCAAAGCTGCTTTGAGGGTGCGATGAAAACGTTCAACCATTCCATTAGCAGCGGGTTGTAGGCCGTTGTCTGATGTAGGGTGATGCCCAGGAGATTCGCTAATGACGTCCACAATTGAGAGGTGAAAGTGGTTCCCCTGTCAGAAGTAATATGCTCAGGGATACCGAATCTTGAAATCCATCCAGAGAGTAAGGCAGATGTACATGAAGCGGACGTTGCAGTTTCCATGGGAATGGCTTCAGGCCAACGAGTGGAGCGGTCGATGACAGTAAACAGGTAACGATGTCCTTGTGATGTGGGTAGGGGGCCTACAACGTCGACATGAATGTGTGCGAAACGACGCTGAGGTTGAGGAAAGGTGCCCACTCCTGAATCCGTGTGTCGATGTACTTTGGAAGTTCGGCAAGAAGTACAGGCGCGGACCCAATCCTTAGCATCCTTAGAAATGCCGTGCCAAACTAACTTTGCCTTCAGCAGCTGTGCAGTAGAACGGCACAAGGGATGTGAAAGGCCGTGAATGAAATCTAATACCTGTCGGCGCATGGGAGCAGGAATCCACTGTCGCGGTCTACCAGTACTGACGTCACAGAGAAGGGTGGTGTTGGAGTCTTCGAGGGGAAAGTCTTCCCAACGGAGGGACGTGCAGGATGTCCTACATGCTTGATACTCTGGATCCTGTCGTTAGGCTTCAGCCAGGGCGTTGTCATCCAATCCCAGTTGAACGGCAGCCAACGTGTTTCTTGACAGGGCATCGGCAACGGGATTCATTTTCCCAGGGATGTATTGGAGGGTGCAATTGTATTCAGCCACGGTGGAGAGATGTCGGCGTTGACGGGCGGACCAGGCGTCAGACTGTCGAGTGAAGGCGTGCACCAGAGGCATGTGGTCTGTGCGAATGACGAAGGGCGTACCTTCTAAGAAATGGCGAAAGTGACGGACAGCCAAGTGCACCGCCAGCAATTCTCGATCGAAGGTAGAATAACCCGATTCTGCCTTGGACAGTTTTCTGCTGAAGAAGGCCAATGGGCGGGGCGAGCCTTTGACCACCTGCTCGAGTACTGCACCAATAGCGACGTCGCTGGCATCGGTGGAGAGAAGGAGAGGGGCGTGTGGGATAGGAAAAGTGAGAGCCGCAGCAGTTGATAGGGCCTTCATTGCATTGCAGAAGGCTGCTTCTTGAAGGGGACCCCACTTCAGGTCCTTTGGCTTGCCGTTGAGGGAGGCGTAGAGGAGAGCAAGAGTGGCGGCAATGGCTGGCAGAAAACGGTGATAATAGTTGATCATGCCCATGAATTCCTGCAGAGCTTTGACGGTCGAGGGCGTGGGGAAATTCTGAACGGCTGCTACCTTCTCAGGGAGGGGGTGGACTCCTTCAGGAGTGATACGGTGCCCTAAGAACGACACTTCGTTGGCGCCAAAGGTACACTTGTCGTACCGGACTACAAGGCCGTTTTGTTGCAGGCGGTCGAGCACAATGCGCAGGTGACGGAGGTGTTCCTCTTTTGAGGAGGAGAACACAAGTATGTCGTCCACATAACATACACAGAAAGGGAGGTCCCCTAAGATGCCATCCATGAGACGTTGAAACGTTGCCCCAGCATTACGAAGGCCAAAACAGGAGTAATTGAAGGTGTATGTACCAAACGTAGTGGTAATGGCGGTCTTGGGGATGTCTTCTTGGTTCATAGGCACCTGATAATACCCCTTCAGGAGGTCGAGCGTAGAGAAAACCTTCGCTTTGTGCAGGTAGGAGGTCACGTCGGCAATGTTTGGGAGGGGGTAGTGATCCGGTTCTGTTTGCATGTTCAGGCGCCTGTAATCCCCGCACGGACGGAGGGAGCCGTCTTTCTTCAGAACGATGTGTAAGGGTGACGACCATGGGCTGGAGGCCTTTTGGCAAAGGCCCATTTCCTCCATTTCGGCGAACGTCTGTTTGGCGGCTGCCAATCGTTCCGGTGCCAGACGTCTGAATTTTGCGAAGACTGGGGGTCCCGTCGTCTTGATATGGTGATAAATACCGTGCTTGGCAGGAACCGTGGGCGTTTGGCGAAGTTCTGGACGGAAAACTTCCGGGTACGACGTGAGGAGGTGGGCGTAGGCATCCGTGGGTGCGCTGATGTGGAGAGCGAGGTTAGAGGGGGCGGGTTGAAGAGGTGTCGACAAGTACGAGTCTGCGTTAACCAATCGTCGGTGGGCGACATCGACCAGAAGGTGGAAATGAGAGAGGATATCCACACCGAGGATTGGCATTGTGACGTCAGCAACGAGAAACTTCCAATTGAATTTACCGTTTCCGAACGATAATGTGAGGTTCTCGTAACCGTAGGTGGGTATCGCAGATCCGTTTTCAGCTACTAAGCGGACGTCGGCAGATGTAGACAGACTACGTCGTGCCTTGAAGAGTTTCCTTGGCAAAAGAGAACGACAAGCACCCGTGTCTACCAAAAATCGCACGCCCGTTCCTGCATCCTGTAAAAAGAAAAGATTAGAAACACGGGAGGCCACCGCCACAAGCAATGGCCTACTTACACGTTTTTCGGCCACTGACAATCCTTGGCACATTTCTTCGCGGTTGCCCCGAATCTGAAGTGGTAGTAGCAAAACTGCGGCGGATGGGAGGTAGTAAGTGGCTGTAGAAGTCGTTTGTTGGGGCGCGAGCGATTGGTGGGTGGTGGGCGGCTTTGTCGCAGCTTTGGCACGTCATGGGGTAGGTGTGTATGTCCTACGGCATTCATGTCAGCTTCGGTTGAATAGGCATCCTCGTCGTCAGGGGTGGAGGCGTTGATGGAGGTCTTGAGGTGGCTGTCCATAAGGGCGTCGGCTTTGGTCATCAAGTCCTTCATGGGTAAACTATCGACATCGGGTATGGCAGCGCGTACAGGTTCGGGTAAACGGAGTATCCAAAGGGCACGAAGTAGGTTTACCTCACGAGGAGAGCCGTCTGTGGCA
>NC_090728.1:100281390-100296390 GCF_036898095.1 Palaemon carinicauda
CTACCAGTCCTTTCTTTTTTCTTTTCTTTTTTTCTTGCCTTATCTTTTTATTATTTTTCCTCTTTTCACCTCGATTATTGTTTTCTTCTGTATAACTATCAGTTGACGTGTATCAAGGAAGATTTGTAAATCGTTATTTAAGTTAATCCTTCATTATCCATATGCACTAATCGATGGCTTACGCTCGCTTTCTTGTTTACTGTAGTTTGAAGTGATGTACAGTAGAAATTTAATATAAATAGTTCTTATGATGTGGAAGATGACAAAGAATTCTATTTCGTTGTAACTGACTAGTTCTGCTGGCTAAGATCAACGGGGAGATAGATTGAATTAGAATGTTTATGGTTAAAGGCGTCACATAACATTCTAACATTCTTTTGGCTTTACCATTTTATGGAAAAGCTGCAATGAATGTTTTACACCATTCTAAATGATTTTCTATTGCAAAATCTGAGTCTTGTAAAATTCCAGTATCATAGTCGACATGGTTCATTTATGTTGCAGTATTTATAAAATTTTATGAAAATCTATGTCTTATAAAACCGTGTGAAATATGAAAAGAATACCCATTTGAAGATGATAGCGAAATGGGATACAAACTTCAAGTATCCCAAAGGAAAATTACAGGTCAACGTTGATAAAGGAATATTGAATATAGTACTCTCCTGAGGTAAGCCAAATTTGCCTTTCTTCACTGAAATGCTTTCATTACATTAGCAAAACGAAATCTAAGGCAGTTTTGGGTAATTAATTTTTCTTAGAGAAACTCTATAATCATTGTTTATTAGGATGTGTTCACTGCAATGAAAAAAAAAAACACAACTTTTGCTAGATAAATGTAATATTAAAATATCTTGAAACCAAAAACATTAAATCTTGAGTAGATACCAACCGCAAATTAGGCCGAATATAATGCTCTAAAATTATTCCAAAATAAAAGGTTTTGTTAATCATAAAAAAAAAGCTGCAAAAGACCTTTGAGTCTATGGTGGTGTGCTTGTTTAACTGTCCAAATTGTCAATTAGCTTATATTGGCTCTACGAACAAATGCATTTTTTCTAGCTACCAAGATCACAAGAGAATTAGCAGCCGAACTGAAAGAGCCTTGTCCAAACCTTTACAGTCCAGCATACAAGATCACTGCGACATGGATTATAATTGTTCGTTCTCTTTTGATAACTTTTCAATACTATACAAAGGCTCATATGATAATGAAATAAGAATAGCCGAGTCAATTTTTATAAAATCTAAAAAGCCACAACTTAACTAACAAATTTCTAGTTTTCCATTGAAAATTGCCTAAATATGTCTTTTCCTATTCTAAATTTATTTCTATTTGCTTACAATATTTATGTACAGCTTGCTCTATATTGTCTTACTTTCTTTTACCCAGGAACATGATTATGAAAACAGAGATGTTTAAAATGTTGTTATTTGTTGGTGATGGAAATGAATTTAAGAATGTTAGGCGTTGTCGCAATTCTCCAGTTCCTTATTATTATTATTATTATTATTAGTAGTAGTAGTAGTAGTAGTAGTATTAGTAGTAGTAGTAGTAGTAGTATCATTATAACTAATATTATTAGCGCTGATGTTTTCACTATTATTAGTAGTAGTAGTAGTAGTAGTAGTAGTAGTAGAAGAAGAAGTATTAGTAGTATCATTATATTTATTATTATTAGCGGTGATATTTTTACTATTATTATTATTATTATTATTATTATTATTATTATTACTAGTAGTAGTAGTAGCAGTAGTAGTAGTAGTTGTATCATTATATTTATCATTATTAACGATATTTTTACTATTATTATTA
Source organism: Palaemon carinicauda (assembly GCF_036898095.1). Classification (NCBI taxonomy): domain Eukaryota; kingdom Metazoa; phylum Arthropoda; class Malacostraca; order Decapoda; family Palaemonidae; genus Palaemon; species Palaemon carinicauda. Next base: position 100,283,207 of record NC_090728.1, read on the forward strand.
TTAGTAGTAGTATTAGTAGTAGTAGTAGTAGTAGTAGTAGTAGTAGTATTAGTAGTAGTAGTAGTAGTAGTAGTATGTCTATTATTATTATTATTATTATTATTATTATTATTATTATCAACAATGGTGGAGAAGGGAAATATACAAATACATTAAGAATGTGGAAAAATGATTGTAGAGACCGAATGATGATTAATAATATAGAAGAATAAAATAGGCATATATATAATATCAAATTATGAATTAAAGTAATGACTTGATATAAGCTCTCTGCAATGAGTAGGAAGTGTGTGAATATTATCTATTTGGAGTATGGTAGAAGATGATAGAATCTCCAAAGCAAACGGAAAAACACAAAAGGTCTTGAAATGAAAGATTTGGTCGATAGCGGATCGCAGGGCACAGAGAACATTAATCAGTGGGAGCAGGAAAACTTCACAGAACTACAAATTGGTAAAATGAGAGATGAGATTCTGAAGAGGGGCGCAAAGTAGAAGGAGCTGTAATAGATATTCAGAGGAAAGGATTTCACCTGTAAATGGAAAACATGAAGAACGGTAAATCAAAGGATCATCAGGAGATTTACCTGGTTTGATAACAACAGTTTCTAAAGAGGATGATTAATTGATATGGATCAGCATGTAATGAGGAAACATTTTCGAAAGACAAGCAGCACATCTCTACATTATATCTATATTATGTAAAAAGAAATCCTTCTTGAAATTTGAACAGAAATGAAACGCTAACTGGACAGCTGATGAATTTGTATAACGCTGTTTATTTGGTAGACTATGAAGGAAAGTGGTAGTAAGACCATATAGCATGGTCTTATAGTAGAGAAAAGTTCTGTGGAGTCTTCATAGCTAGATGACACATAAATAAATCCAATTTATTATTAGCTTTGAAGATTTTACATGGTAAAGTTCAAGGGAAATGGCTCTACCATAGCCAAAAAACGAAAATTCATAAAATTGAACAATAGAGTCAGATAATTGTATAGAGAGCGAAAATAAGTTAAATTAAATCATGGAGAGTGGTAGGCCTAATATTTCTTTTAATATAGAAAGAAATTTAAGAGAACAATTGCTACTAAGCCCATATACCGTATGTATGATATGAGTGTTTTTGGAATTGGAAAGTTAGCGTATCTTTTTCATGCAGACAAATGAAAAAATTTGTTATGCAAGAATCTTTTTAAAAGGAAAGTCATATTCCGATACGTTTTAAAAAGATATGATGACGGTAGGTGGAATTCGGATTCGTGAATAACCAGTAGTTAAAACATATTACCAAATTTGCATATTCCCCAAATATAAAATAAAGAGCAATTGTCTGGTTGTATATATATATATATATATATATATATATATATATATATATATATATATATATATATATATATATATCGAGTAGGAGAGAGGAAATAGTCATACCCTGGTAAGACGGGTTGCGTGAACGTGTGCATGTGAGTGCTTATCTATCTGAATATTAAGCCTATTTTGACAGGTCACGTACACTAGTCTATAAATAAAGAAACAGTAAGCATCTGGAAAATAAGCTGATGTAAGGACGCACAGTAAACTTCTTTAGTGAAAGTATGATATCACTTATTGGATATAAAATTAAATAGTAAACAGAGTAGAGCAGGAAGACTAATCTATTTCATGAAATTCTTCTCGACTTTGGAATCTGGGATGAATGTTAATGAAAGACGATGAATGGTTGTAGGATATAATACAATTAAACTGCCAAGATCTTTAGCCTCTCAAGGGATATGATTGGAATATTATTGGAAGACTTGCCATGATGAGAGTGTTGGAATATATAACTGTGACGAGAATGAGATAGTTGGGTATACTTGATTGAAGGAGAAAAATGTCATTTCAAACTAACTTGCAAAGAATCTGTAAGTAGAGGATAGGAGTATAGGAGAGGCCGCCAATATCAAAGGTAAAGACAAGGTTTTTGTTATATAAGGAGAATTTCTCCAACTGGGAAGAATTAATAGCCTTAGGAGTAAAGGAAAAACTGTGGGAGTTATGAAACTGTATGTTTGTATTATCTATCGCAGTCTAAGGCGTAAGCACAGTAAGATATTATTATTATTATTATTATTATTATTATTATTATTATTATTATTATTATTATTATTATTATTACAATCTAAAGCACGACCATGAATTTAAAATGTAAAAGGTTAAACGTCAAAATAACTTTGGGCAGAAGAAGAAATTGAGAAGGAAACAACATGCCACAAATGATGAATAAATAGAAAATAACATAGGATGAATAATAAAGTCACTCAGATCTATGAGACATATAACAAACTATAAAATAAGACTATCAATCTCCACAACAAAAAAGCATTCGCGCCAAGTTTAATGTGTAACCTTATATAAGAAAAGGCAAAGCTGTTAAAATTAACTGTATAGTTAGTAATACGTGATAAATGGTGATTATGTTACTTACTTGTTTAGTTGTTTGTGTACATACTGTTATCTGAAAACAACTCAACTACTCTACTGTAAATATCCAGTCTATTGTTACATTATTCATATGATATTTATCTTTTGTTTACTATAACTATAAAGCTGTACATAAGTTAGTCAGTGTATATAGAGATTCTAAAGGAATAGGAATAGTCTGAAAGAATGACTATAATTATGTATGATAAAATTTAGCCTTACACACGATGAGATAATGGAATCACAGTCCCATAGATTAATTTCAAAATCGAAGGTTGAGAATTCTATAGATTTCATGTTCTTGTCGTACATTTTAAGATACTACCTTGCTGTTGAAGACCAAAAGGGAGAAAATATTAAAAGAAGGCATAATAAAATAAAACGGAATGCCTACGAAAATCTTGGAGAACTCTATCGGCATAATATTTTTCTTTTTTAATGAATTGAAGAAGAGAGAGGCATGAAATGTTTCTTGAAAGTAAATTTGCTTTTATGAATGTCACCTAGAATCTTAAATGAAATACAGCTAGTTAAATGATCGCCGTTTAAAGGTAATAAAGGTCGATTTTGAGTGGCGGAGGCAATGGACAAGACAGTGTACTAGAGACCAACAATGTATACAAGTACTGTACTGTACAAATGATCAGCGCCCAAGTCTCTTTCTAACCTAACCAGGACCAAGGAGGCCCAGGCAATAGCTGATGAGGACTCAGCATGTAGACCTATAGACTCACTCAAATCCCTACATCTTTAGCTCACAAGGACGATGATTCTTTAGGCACTACTAGAGACTTTCGAGCTTGAGTGGGAATCAAGCGCTTGACTAATAGATTGCTAAACAGGTGTGTTTCCAATGGGCTACCACAGGGATACAGTGCATTGGACCTACTAACAGGCACGCTTTGTTAATCTCCATTCCTCCTAATTTACAACACACACTAAGTCATTTTCGGTAATCAATCTATTTTGAAGAAGTGTTTTAATTCTTTCATTCTGCCTTATTTCGAGTATTGTTCTCCTATCTGGTCTTCAGCTGCTGAATCTCATCTTAACTTGTTGGACAAGAACTTGCGTTCTATTAAATTTCTTATGCCTGATCTAGATAACTTCTGGCACCATCGTTCAGTTAGTTCTTTTTATATGTTGCAAAAGATTTTCCCTAACTCTGACCGTCCTTTACATTCCATTCTTCTAGGACATAGTATGTATGAAGTTATTTCTAACAACCATGACTTCTTCATCATAAGGCTCAGTACTCCATTGTATTCTAGATTATTTCTATAACCAGATTGTAGGATGATATTCCTAATGAGGCAGTTGAATAGTTGGAACTTCGGAAATTCAAATTCAGGTAGTGTTTTTATGATGAACAGGCTGACATAAGTCTCTTTTCATAGTTTATATATGAGAGTTATTTTAACGTTTTTACTGACCTTGAAATATTTTGATTAATTATTCATTACTTATCATGTAGTTTACTTATTTATATATTTCCTTTCCTCACTGGGCTACTTTCCCATGTTGGAGCCCTTGGGTTTATAGCATCCTCCTTTTCCAATTAGGGTTGTAGGTTGGATAATAATAATAATAATAATAATAATAATAATAATAATAATAATAATAATGTAGCTAGGCCTTTTTTAGGATATTCAGCTGCCACAGGTCTATATAGGTTATCCTCAGGAGATGAGAACGATGTAAAGAGAGTAGCATTATTTTTAAAAAAGTAACCATCTAGTTTCAATAGATAACACACATTACTCATAATTAAGATACGATTCAATGGGGCAAGAATAATTTATATTTAACTTCAAAAGGTTACATTCCTGTACTCATAATAGTGCCCATCACAGCTACGTTTTTAAATCCATTAAGTAAAGATTATATTATATTTTTAAGAAAAGATCCCCGATTTTCATCAAAGTTTAAAAACTTGGAAGTAATGTCTTCTGTGTAGTATTGATTCCAGCGTTCACACAGGAGTGACAGAATTATGATGGTCATGCTCAAGAGAATTCTTTTAAAATATGTTTGGGGAATCAGTAATGTTCCTCAATAGGTTAAATATATGAGAGATAGCTCATGACATGCCAGATATCTCTCCCATCAAGTTAGACCTTTAGGAGCGAGGATGTTACTGCAAATACATGTGTGTGAACAAGCAAAACTTCCATATTTATCTTACAGGGACAGTAAAGTTGTGTGCCAGCAAAATCTTTTACGTCCTAAGAAGGGTTTGAACTCTATACCTACATGGCGTAAATCTCAGGCAATTACACTTTAGTTTTTGTTAGAATGATGTCCTTTTTCTAGTAAGCAAATGTATACTCAAAAACTTAGCTTGGTCATAAACCTTATTTGATCGGTCTTTACTTTGTGTTGATTCATTTAAATTAAAGTGGAAATTAAAGAAGGAAATCACATCCAAGCAAAACTCAAAGCCCGGGTTCAGTATGTTTGAAATAATTGGTCCTTTACTGTTCGAGGATTTACTATAACACACATTATATTCTCTAAAGAATTGTTTTTAGTAAGGAAAAAATTAGAATAATAACTCCAATGGTATTTTTTATTCTAATGATCTTTACTTACGGGAAAAATTAAGAATTAAATTTAGACTAAGTTATTATAAAAGTTGATTGTAGGATCATCAAGCTATTATTTTCAGCTATTTATTTGCACCTTCATCTAAAATCTGAGATATTTATCAAAGTAACTAAATCGTACCCAAGAAAGGCCGAAATAAACTCTGTGTTCCCTAATTATCGAAGTCAGACATCTTAATATTTCATTTCATTTACCTTTTCTTATTAGAGGGAAATAATAATGAAGGACTAACTAAAATTTTCCGTTCGTAAGAACATCGACCATATTATTAAAAAATTTACCATTTTTTAGTGAATTCCACTATGTGCCAGTCCAAATTATATATAGATCTACACATGAGAAGCGTTTGAAAATTTACATAAGTATAATACGAATATTATTTAATAGTGCAAACAGGATTGAACAAGAAAAAATTCATAATATCTCTTCAATAGTGTATGACGCTTGTTTTTCTAGGGAATGCTCATATATATGATTACTGTTTGAAAAGGGAAGGAGGCTACACAAAAATATTTCTCTTCTGCTCTTCCCTTGTTACATCTGTACCCAAAATATATTTCTCTTCTGCTCTTTCCTTGTTACATCTGTTTGAAAAGGGATGGAGGCTACCCAAAATATATTTCTCTTCTGCTCTTCCCTTGTTACATCTGTTTGAAAAGGGATAAAGGCTACCCAAAATATATTTCTCTTCTGCTCTTCCCTTGTTACATGTGTTTGAAAAGGGATGGAGGCTACACAAAATATATTTCTCTTCTGCTCTTCCCTTGTTATATCTGTTTGCAAAGGGATGGAGGCTACCCAAAATATATATTTCTTCTGCTCTTCCCTTGTTACATCTGTTTGAAAAGGGATGGAGGCTACCCAGAATATATTTCTCTTCTGCTCCTCCCTTGTTATATCTGTTTGAAAAGGATGGAGGCTACCCAAAATATATTTCTCTTCTGCTCTTCCCTTGTTACATCTGTTTGAAAAGGGATGGAGGCTACCCAAAATATATTTCTCTTCTGCTCTTCCCTTGTTACATGTGTTTGAAAGGGGGTGGAGGCTACCAAAAATATATTTCTCTTCTGCTCTTCCCTTGTTATATCTATTTGCAAAGGGATGGAGGCTACCCAAAATATATTTTTCTTCTGCTCTTCCCTTGTTACATCTGTTTGAAAAGGGATGGAGGCTACCCAGACTATATTTCTCTTCTGCTCTTCCTTTGTTATATCTGTTTGAAAAGGGATGGAGGCTACCCAAAATATATTTCTCTTCTCCTCTTCCCTTGTTACATCTGTTTGAAAAAGGATGGAGGCTACCCAAAATATATTTCTCTTCTGCTCTTCCCTTGTTATATCTGTTTGAAAAGGATGGAGACTACCAAAAACATAGTTCTCTTTTGCTTTTCCCTTGTTACATCTGTTTGAAAAGGAATGGAACCTACCCAAAATATTTCTCTTTTGATCTTCTATTGTTACATCTGTTTGAAAAGGGATGGAGGCTACCCAGAATATATTTCTCTTCTGCTCTTCCCTTGTTACATCTGTTTGAAAAGGGATGAAGGCTACCCAAAATGTATTTCTCTTCTGCTCTTCCCTTGTTACATCTGTACCAAAAATATAGTTCGCTTCTGCTCTTCCCTTGTTACATCTGTTTGAAAAGCGATGGAGGCTACCAAAAATATATTCTCTTCTGCTTTATCCTTGTTACATCTGTTTGCAAAGGGATAGAGGTTACCCAAAATATATTTCTCTTCTGCCCTTCCCTTGTTACATCTGTTTGCAAAGGGATAGAGGTTCCCCAAAATATATTTCTCTTCTGCCCTTCCCTTGTTACATCTGTTTAAAAAGGGATGGAGGCTACCCAAAATATAATTCTCTTTTGCTTTTCCCTTGCTACATGTTTGAAAAGGGTTGGATGCTACCCAAAATATAATTATCTTTTGCTCTTCCCTTTTGACATATGTTTGAAAAAGGATGGAGGCTACCCAAAATATATTTTTCTTCTGCTCTTCCCTTGTTATATCTGTTTGCAAAGGGATGGAGGCTACCCAAAATATATTTTTCTTCTGCTCTTCCCTTGTTACATATGTTTGAAAAGGGATGGAGGCTACCCAAAATATAATTCTCGTTTTGCTCTTCCCTTGCTACATGTTTGAAAAGGGTTGGATGCTACCCAAAATATAATTATCTTTTGCTCTTCCATTCTGACATATGTTTGAAAAAGGATGGAGGCTACCCAAAATATATTTTTCTTCTGCTCTTCCCTTGTTATATCTGTTTGCAAAGGGAAGGAGGCTACCCAAAATATATTTTTCTTCTGCTCTTCCCTTGTTACATCTGTTTGAAAAGGGATAAAGGCTACCCAAAATATATTTCTCTTCTGCTCTTCCCTTGTTATATCTGTTTGAAAAGGATGGAGACTACCAAAAACATAGTTCTCTTCTGCTCTTCCCTTGTTGCATCTGTTTGAAAAGGGATGGAGCCTACCCAGAATATATTTCTCTTCTGCTCTTCCCTTGTTACATCTGTTTGAAAAGTGATGGAGGCTACCCAAAATATATTTCTCTTCTGCTCTCCCCTTGTTACATCTGTACCCAAAATATAGTTCTCTTCTGCCCTTCCCTTGTTACATCTGTTTGAAAAGTGATGGAGGCTACCCAAAATATAATTCTCTTCTGCTTTTCCCTTGTTACATCTGTTTGCAAAAGGATAGAGGTTCCCCAAAATATATTTCTCTTCTGCCCTTCCCTTGTTACATCTGTTTGAAAAGGGATGGAGGCTACCCAAAATATAATTCTCTTTTTTGTTCTTCCCTTGCTACATGTTTGAAAAGGGTTGGATGCTACCCAAAATATAAATATCTTGTGCTCTTCCCTTCTTACATATGTTTGAAGAAGGATAGAGGCTACCCAAAATATAACTCTCTTCTGCTCTTCCTTTGTTACATATGTTTGAAAAGGAATGGAGTCTACCCAAAATATAATTCTCTTCTGCTCTTCCCTTGTTACATCTATTTGAAAAAGGTTGGAGGCTACCCAAAATATAATTCTCTTCTGCTCTTCCCTTGTTACATCTGTTTGAAAAGGGATGGAGGCTACCCAAAATATAACTCTCTTTTGCTCTTCGCTTGTTACATCTGTTTGTAAATGGATGAAGGCTACCCAAAATATAATTCTCCTCTGCTCTTCCCTTGTTACATCTGTTTGAAAGGGAATGGAGGCTACCCAAAATATAATTCTCTTCTGCTCTTCTCTTGTTACATCTGTTTGTAAATGGATGAAGGCTACCCAAAATATAATTCTCCTCTGCTCTTCCCTTGTTACATCTGTTTGAAAATGGTTGGAGGCTACCTAAACTATAATTCTCTTCTGCTCTTCCCTTGTATCATCTGTTTGAAAAAATGATAGAGGCTACCCAAAATATAATTCTCTTCTGCTCTTACCTCGTTACATCTGTTTGAAAAGGGATGGAGGCTACCCAAAATATAATTCTCTTCTGCTTTTCCCTTGTTGCATCTGTTTGAAAATGGATGGAGGCCACCCAAAATATAATACTCTTCTGCTCTTCCTTTGTTACATATGTTTGAAAAGGGATGGAGGCTACCCAAAATATAATTATCTTCTGCTTTTCCCTTGTTACATCTTTTTGAAAAGGGATGGAGGCTACCCAAAATTTAATTATCTTCTGCTCCTCCTTTGTTATATCTGTTTGAAAAGGGATGGAGGCTACCCAAAATATGATTCTCTTCTGCTTTTCCCTTGTTACATCTGTTTGAAAAGAGATGGAGGCTACCTGAAATATAAGTCTTTTCTGCTTTTCCCTTGTTACATTTGTTTGAAAAGGGATGGAGGCTACCCAAAATATAATTCTCTTCTGCTCTTCCCTTGTTACTTCTGTTTGAAAAAGGGTCGGAGACTACCCAAAATATAATTTTCCTCTGCTCATTCCTTGTTACATCTGTTTGAAAAGGGATGGGGGCTACCCAAAATATAATTCTCTTCTGCTCTTCCCTTGTTACATCTTTTTGAAAAGGAATGGAGGCTACCCAAAATATGAATCTCCTCTGCTCTTTTCTTGTTACATCTGTTTGGAATTGGATGGAGGCTACCCAAAATATAATTCTCTTCTGCTCTTCCCTTATTACTTCTGTTTGAAAAGGGTCGGAGATTACCCAAAATATAATTTTCCTCTGCTCATTCCTTGTTACATCTGTTTGAAAAGGGCTGGGGGTTACCCAAAATACAATTCTCTTATGCTTTTCCCTTGTTACATTTGTTTGAAAAGGGATGGAGGGTACCCAAAATATATTTCTCTTCTGCTCTTCCCTTGTTACATTTGTTTGAAAAGGGATGGAGGCTACTCAAAATATAATTCTCTCCTGCTTTTCCCTTGTTACATCTGTTTGAAAAGAGATGGAGGCTACCCAAAATACAACTCTCTTTTGCTCTTCCCTTGTTACACATGTTTGAAAAGGGATGGAGGCTACCCAATATATAATTTTCCTCTGCTCTTCCCTTTTTATATCTGTTTTAAAAGGGACAGAGCTTACCCAAAATATAATTCTCCTTTGCTCTTCCCTTGTTACATCTGTTTGAAAAGGGATGGAGGCTACAAAAAAATATAGCTCTCTTCTGCATTTCCCTTGTTACATATGTTTGAAAAGGGATGGAGGCTACCCAAAATATAATTATCTTCTGCTCTTCCCTTGTTACATCTGTTGTAAATGGGATGGAGGCTACCCAGAATATAATTCTTTTCTGCTCTTCCCTTGTTACATTTGTTTGAAAAGGAATGGAGGCTACTCAAAATATAATTCTCTCCTGCTCTTCCCTTGTTACATATGTTTGAAAAGGGATGGAGGCTACCCAAATTATAATTCTCTTCTGCTCTTCCCTTGTTACATCTGTTGTAAATGGGATGGAGGCTACCCAAAATATAATTCTTTTCTGCTCTTCCCTTGTTACATTTGTTTGAAAAGGGATGGAGGCTACTCAAAATATAATTCTCTCCTGCTCTTCCCTTGTTACATCTGTTTGAAAAGAGATGGAGGCTACCCAAAATACAACTCTCTTTTGCTCTTCCCTTGTTACACATGTTTGAAAAGGGATGGAGGCTAACCAAAATATAATTCTCTTCTGCTCTTCCCTTGTAACATCTGTTTGAAATGGGATGGAGGCTACCCAAAATATAACTCTCTTTTGCACTTCCCTTGTTACATCTCTTTGTGATTTTATATATATATGTATATATATATATATATATATATATATATATATATATATGTGTGTGTGTGTGTGTGTGTGTGTGTATGCGTGTGTGGGGATGTGAGTGTGCGTGTGCGTGTGTGTTTGTGTGTCTGTGTGTTAGTGTTTGTTTCTGCATGAATCTAATCAACACTGTAGAGAGAGAGAGAGAGAGAGAGAGAGAGAGAGAGAGAGAGAGAGAGAGAGAGAGAGAGAGAGAGAAAGTGGGCAGACGGGTGGTGGTGGTTGTTGGTAGCCATGCCCGTATGCACATCGGCAGTTCATTTTTTTTTTTTTTTTTTTTTGCACCTATTGTTCTTTAACAACTAACAATATATCACAAAACCCCATAATTATTCAAAAATTTTAAATAACGACTACAAAGAAATAATGGATTTACATCAGTTGTTATTCTTTCCGTAGTCAGCAAGTATTTTTCTTTAATACGATTGTTATTCTATCGCTAATTTCTCCGTTGTGTACGACATACTGTAGTAAACTATAATACACACACATATTGTAAAACATTATTATTTTAATTACTTGAATAAAACAATCAATTTTGATCAAGAAGAATTTCCTTGGCCTTCCAGAGTGACACAGCATCTAATACTACACATCATTCGGAGATGTTGCTGCCAACGGACGAATAATGAGGCAGGCTCAGCCAATAATTCTGTATCTCGCGAAGTTTCTCATTTCCTGCGAACCTTCGTAAACATGACGTGAAACACTTGGCGGTAATTACCAGATCAGGTGTACAAGGCAATTACAGATTAATTATTGCTTCATTTCTCAGCGGAAGGTGGTGTCGAAATGTATTGAATCGTTTCATTTCTACCTTTCTAATTATTCTTAGTACTAAGGTGGAAGACCTTGTTGTAAGGGTTACAAATGACGTTCCAAGCTCATTAATATACATTTGTTTCTTTTACCGACTTTTCTACAACTCAAATACTTAATAGAAATATCTTTATTCCGTTTTTATTATCTATTTCTGGATTTACAATCACTGGCCGTTCTTTATAATTTGTTTTTTGGATGTATGAATGTCTCAGTTTGAAAATATTTGGTAGACTGGTTGACAATAAATAAAACGTTTCTAGAACAAATTTACTGTAGATGTTTAATTATCTAACGGGAATGCTTTGTCTCTAAATACAAAAGGAGTGAGGAAGCCTTTCACATGCATTATTATTAACAGATATAAGGCTCTTTATTAGTAAAAATGAAAAATCTTTCGTCCAATTTTCCTCTCATAAGATAGTTTTGTAAGGATAAACAAAACTTACCTTACTCAATGCGAGACTTTCATAAAAATGTGTTTACATTATTAGCAGTTACTGTTCTGAATAACCTAATAGCAGTAATGTCCCATTCATTATATCACAAGTTATAACAGTAGCAAAATGAGGGTGCGACTGCTAAACTAAGTAACTCCTGAAAAGAGAAAAAATCTCGTACAGTAAGCTTAGTAAGATAATAACCCAGTGTTCTGGAGAAATTAGAACTGTCCCTAAAATTAATCAGTGTAAAACGTTTCAATTTATAACAAATTCCAGTGTTTTATTAAAAACGCGGTAACTTTTCAAAAGATCTTATGCCACGTTTACTTAAACATCGGTTTATTTATTAAGAATGGAACTGAGAATTAAATGATTAAGCCCTGGAAAAAAGTTTACCCCTTGTTTGAATTTTACAGGAAGCTATGAGCAACTGCGTCTCTTTAATTGAAAGAGAAGAAAGAAAAGCTGCGTAACGAGAATGGAGACGGAAGCCTTTGTCTGTTTCCTTTGTGGATCTCTCATGTTTAACATTCATGCTAAATACTGTTCGCTGGTTCGTGGTGAACTCTCTTTGAAACTAGTCTTCTGGTACCCGCTCTCTTTCTCCGTATCTCTTAATTCATTCTGAGAGAATGCTTACAAGGAGAGATGGTGGAAAATCTAAGAGGAATATCTTTACTTCAGTTTCTCATTTTTTTTTTTTTATCGTGATAGGTAGGTTTGACTGATCTGCATTGTCCATTTTATATAGAAGGTAATGCATTTGACCTTTTTCATTTATACGTACACACACACACACACACACACACACACACATATATATATATATATATATATATATATATATATATATATATATATATATACATGTATATATATATATATATATATATATATATATATATATATATATACAGTATATACATATATATATATATATATATATTATATATATATATATTTATATATACAGTATATAGATATATATATATATATATATATATATATATATATATATATATATATATATATATATACTTACAAGATCATTTTGTAGAATGTGTCATGAAGGGACAAAAGCGGATGATTGGGAGTTACGAGCGTTGGTGAAAAAAAAAAAAAAAAAAAAAAAAAACATGACTGATTGCAATAATTACACAGGCATTAAACTAACGTCAGTTGTCATGAAAATATATAGCCTGTTTATTCTAAATATATAGATAAAAAGATTAATGAAAAATTGAGAGATGAACAAGCAGGATTTAGAAAAGGTAGAAGTTTTGAGCCATGTTTTACACCAATGCGTAGCAAATAGAAATACACATTTGATGGCATTTGTGGACTATGAAAAACACTTTGATGGTGTGCACCGGCCAATTTTGTCAAGAGTCTTGCGTTATTAAGGAGTTCCTCTTAAATGTGTAAATTTGATTAAGTCTGTTCATGTGTATAGCAAGTACAAAGTTAGTGTTAGTGGAATCGTATTAAACAAATTTCTAGTGAACAACGGAGTACTCCAAGGGAATGTGTTGTCACCTATGTTGTTAATCCCCCTCGTGGATTTTGTAATGCATAGAACAGTTGGACATGGTGGAGAAG
>NC_090728.1:100298890-100301390 GCF_036898095.1 Palaemon carinicauda
ATATATATATATATATATATATACATATGTGTGTGTATCTGTATCTGTGTGTAAATCTATGGTAAGAAATTTACTGAGGTAAAATCATCAAAAAATCATTAATTACCTGTTAAAAAGGGAAAGGGTTATCCAGTGAAAAGGGATGAAATGGGAAAAATGTAAAGTTACCTTAAAGATAAAAAGATAGAATACAAATGTTAACCTGGGGGATACGGTAGATCAGTTGTTTGTGAAGGATCAGTTGTGTCCAAAAACATAATGATAAGAGTAGTGAAGATGTAAATTTACTAAATTTTTTGAGGAAGAAAGCCTTCAACTAGAAATCTCCCAATATTCAGTAGTTGTAGGAAATTCCATAACCAGAGGTTTGAAATGCAATTTAGCAGAGTAAATTACCATAGTGGATTAACTTTTATCAAACACTCAGTCATTTCCAATTGAATCAAAAGTTTTGTTTTCAGTAATGAATTGAAGGTAGGGGTCCACAGAAAAAAAATCAAAATGGCCACCAGAATCATAACTTTTGTATTACTGTACCTAGAATGGTGAATTTCGTCTCTATACCTAGTTTTCCATGCATGCTTAATTAAAAGAAAATTAAACAAATATGATTGCTGCATATCTCCTTTAATATTGAGTCCCAATTCCAGGTAAATGTAAACACAATTACATGAAAAATCTTGTTAACCAATAAATTCAATATAAAAATGACTAAGAAATTAACCAAAGCCCCATATACTTGTTGGTATTGAAAATGTTTCTAGTCCAGTTACGTCTTGCAATTACACTTCAACTTTGTCTTTATGCATTTGCGTTGAGAGCAGGTAATTGGGCAAGTGCACTTCACATACAGGTGGAACACATCTTTGGCGAGGGGCAGCATAGTTCAAATGGGAAGCAGTTTGTAGTAATCTTACTTCCACCCAAGTTTAGTTGAGTTGTTGATGAGCATCATGGACATGTGGGCAACTTGGAAAACACTTCTTTTGATATGTTGAATCAAATCACCATTACTTGGCGGAATCCTCTCCACTTCCCTAATCTTCTATGACAGCAGCCTCATTCAGACAAGGTCAGCATCATTTTCTTCGTCTGCTTCATTTGAGTACAGCCTACACACAAAATTTGCTGTCATATATTTCAACCAAGGTAATGTTTGAAATAGAGTGTCGATAATAGTGGCAAACTGCTCCATAAGAGATGGAACTCTGTGCATCAACGTGCAACAGGACGTAGCATATCTTTTACCGGAGCTTGGGCTACAGCAGGTCGTACAAACGTATATGAATGAGGCAGGATACGTTCAATGCTGTGTGTTCCTGCTGTCTGAGTTGATTCGTAAATATACTTGGTCCAACCAAGGTATCTGTGATAGAGGAAATTGAAATATTGAAATACCAGTTCCATGAAAAGATGAGCTTGCAGTGCGGTATATGGTATTGTGATCCAGGTTATCCAGGGCTAAAAATGTGAAAATGCCTTGATGCAAATTTGCAGTACAGACTAAACTATGCTGTTCCCTGTATAATCTGTAATACTCTGTACAAATCTAGCTTCAATGCTAAGGCTTTTCTTATATGACACACTCAGAGCATGCTTGTGCAGAAGTTCGATCAGCTTTTTACTTCTTATTTGAGAATGAATGCAATTTGATCGCTAGGAATGCTGTAAGTGGAGGCTCACAATTTAAGTTCGTAGAAAGAGATGTCATATTTAGCATAACCAATTGACTCGAAGAGAAGATCTTCCTAGAATTCTATTGCTTTAAGGACGATTTTGGCTTTGCAAGGAGTTGTCGGAATAAACACTTTATACTTTCTGGAACGAAGAATTCTGATTCTTTAATTAGGATATGAACTATCAAACGTAAATGCGGTATCGTTTTCCAAAACAGCTTTATATAGAATCAGTGCTGCCATTAATAATGTATATGCTTCCTCATCTAGTGTTTGAATTAATTCTGGTGTGACATTTCTAGCCATCTTTGAACAAATGATGAAAACTCGGTTTGAGATACCTTTCTCCTCTGTTAAATTTGGGAAGTGTTCCAGGACTCTTTCTTTTAGGCGTGTCTGGTCCACATTCTTCTGGATACCATGTTATTCTGATATCTCGGTCACCATATCTGTCAGATCTTTCAATGCAAAATTCCACGATCTCCAATGCCTTCTTCCTTTATAAATTGGAGCAGTTCGTTTGCTGCTATGGCCTCAAAATTTTTGCATAGTAACAGCAATTCAACCCTGCGTATCGATTCCGAAGTGCTTGGCTTCAATGGCAACCACATCGCCTTTGGCAAGGAGTGCCATTATTATTATTATTTTTATTATTATTATTATTATTATTATTATTATTATTATTATTATTACAAGCTGAGCTATAGCCCTTGTTAGAAAAGCAAGATGCTATAAACCCAAAGGCTCCAACAGGGAAAAATAGCCCTGTAAGAAAATGAAACAAGGAAACAAATAAATTACAAAAAAGGAATACACAATCAAAA
>NC_090728.1:100308890-100316390 GCF_036898095.1 Palaemon carinicauda
ACCGGTACCAAGTGGAAAGAAGCCTCTGAACAATTACAGTACAGTAGTTAACCCCTTGAGTGAGGAAGTTAATTTTCGGTTATCTTATTGTTGTCAATTGCCAGGAGTATTAAGAAAGAGGAGAATGTGTTAAGAATAGGCCAGACTATTCGGTGTATGTGTAGCCAAAAGAAAAATGAGCCGTAACCGGAGAGGTTTCCAATGAAGTGCTGAAAGTATCCAATGTTTAAGGTAAATAGCTCCAATGAATGTTTATTTTTGAATAAATAGATTTGGGACGTTTGCTTGTATATTACACGAAAGTTTCCTCATGTCTAAATCTGATTGTTTATTTACTCGTAATCAATCTGACGGCCTTCTTCCATGAAAAATGATTGCTAGTGATATATATCATCTATTACATATGTAATAGTAATCCTTTAAATGAGATTAGGTTTTTACAAAATATATTGTATTATATATTTAGGAATTCAAGCTTTTTTTCTGTTCACATTTCTACAAGAGTGAATATCGTGCCACATGCATAACTCCCGTAAATTTGTGTAGGTTACTATACCCATACTGTACCAACTAAATTTCTTAAAAAGCATTATACACTAGGGAATAATAGAAAAAATAAGTTTTTCGTTTAGTTATACTAATATTTTCCAAATTTTCCCAATATCCTTAAGATCTCAGTTCTTTCGTAATGTATTAGCACCCGCGTCAAGTTATTAATTAGGCTTCACTAAGTAAAAGACAAGCTTACAGTTTCGTGCGTAAGATAATACGGGGATCGATTTAGTAAATAATAATACAAAGGGAATTCACTTTAAAATGGAATTAGATATATTTGACTGTTGTTGCTTAAGAAATTGAAGTGTTTGTTAGCTCGGAAATATTTTCGTATTTTGAGTTCATTAAACCCCCAACATCTAATTCTTCAAAACTATCATTATTGCCTACAGTCAACCCCCCCCCCCTCTCCCCCCCCCCCCCTCTCTCTCTCTCTCTCTCTCTCTCTCTCTCTCTCTCTCTTCACAAACATGCATTTACGAGTGTCATATACTTCATACAATATGCACCCTATAACGAATACTTAATTGTAAGAACTACCCTCCACGTTACTTTAATAAAAAGTATACCTGTAATCCTGACATGGATAAGGAAATACTGCAGATTTATCAAAGAAATAATCTTTGCCTCGATCCTTAAAACTGTTTACAGCACACCTTGAGTCTTCAAAGAAATGACATCGAACTCTGATTGTAACTTGGGCGACGGCGTTTGAAGTCATCTGGATCAAAAGCTGTAATCCGATGAGAGGAAGCAGCAACGAGTAGGCGAGTATCTTCGATGTAGCCATCTGGCGGAGATATACAGAAGTATCCTCGGCGCTATTGATGGCTTCGATTTAATTACAGTTGATTTCATCGACAATGGCTTCAAGTTTCTTTGGATCGCTTTACAGAGAATTCCTACTCCATCTTCTTTGTTCTTGTTTTTCATATATCTTTCCTACTTTTATTGTCGTTTCGTTAATTTTTTTTAAATTTCCCCTTACCTTATTGATCGATCATTCACGATTATGATAATATTATAAAATAATTTCATCATGATTATGACAGATCTTTCATTAAGTAATGTGAAATAGACATAATGCAATAATAATACGGGATGTCATTTGATGCTTGCTCGAAAAAAAGAGGCTAATGCATTATGGCAACATACTTGATATTCTAAACCCTTTACTAACTTGACATTCTACAATAATTTGGTATTAAATTATAATTAGGAGGCTAAGAGTGAAATTCAAGAATAATTCAACAAATCGAGTATAAAAGTCTTCAGAAGATTAAATACTAATGGGTTACAAAAATATCACTCAGTGCAATAAAGTGGTACCAAGCAGATTTTACTTTATCTATTTCAAATAATCTTTATCTTTACTTCCTGGTCTACACTTGCCTATACTAAATCTGGAGAAATCTCAATTGTCCTGTATTTAATTAAAGAAATACAAAAGATGCCTAGGTGCTGCTGCAGACAGAGTACTGGTCCAAATTCTACAATTGGGTCGCTCAACAGATGTATACCACTTAATGTTATCAGCAGGTTACGTAAAAGTTTAGGCTTCGTAATAGAACATCGATTATTACATATATCTTAATACTTCGTTGACTAAAAACAATGTTCACAATAATGGTACTATTAATCACTTAAGCAACCATCAGCAATTCAAACTCAAAAATGGTACTAGACTCACGGTTAAGTTAACACTGGAATGTCAAGAAATTACAGTCAGATATTTGCTTAGACTGCATCTCTGACGTCTACAACCCTTCCAGGAGGCTAAAATCACTGCCAGATCTTTGCTCAGACAAAATCTATAACGTTTACAACGCTTTCAGGTGGCTAAAATCACTGCCAGATCTTTACTCAGATAGCATCTATAACGTTTACAATGCTTCCAGAAGGCTGAAATCACTGCCGGATCTTTGCTTAGACAGCCTATATAACGTTTACAACGCTTTTAGAAGGCTAAAATTACTGCCAGATCTTTTCTCACACAGCATCTATAACGTTTTGTTGATGAAGTTCTTTAGTAGACTGACCAGAATTGTCAGTTCATTTGCTCCGTTATGGGTAACATACCCACCCTTTGTCACATTATACTGCACAAGACCTCGTTCCTAAACTTTTATTGTAAGGATCTTTATAATATGAATAGTATTATAACTCATATCACCGTAATGATTTTAAGCTCTACGGACATAATAACACCCCCTTCGAAAGATATGTGACAGTGGCGAGAGAAGGTTGTGAACGCAAAGGCAGTGTGAAAGCAACTGAGATACTTTATTATAGAATACTCTCCTTTATATACAAAAGCCCAAGGCAACAGGAATTTTCCTGTTCACAAGACAGACAATGTTACAGAGGCGAAACGCAGACGTGTTTATTCTGGTTCTTTTTAGTGCGAGGGAAGAGCGAAGATACAAGCATAATATATACAAAATGAATTATGTACGATCGTGTGACACAGGGTTGGTACATGGCTCCCCCCCCCTAAAAATGACATACTGTACATGTTAAATAGGGCGCCCTGATCTAGAGAGGCGAACTGTAGGCGGGTCATCTGGCAGAAGATAAGCAGGTTTTAGACAATCAATGGAGACCCAGTCTTCTTTGCCACGAATGTTTAGTAGGAATGCTTTCGGACTGCGGCGGATCACAAGGAAAGGGCTTGTGTAAGGGGGCGCTAGCGGTGGCTTGCTAGTGTCGTTGCGCAGGAAGACGTGCATTGCAGAGTGCAAGTCTGTTGGTATGTGATGCTTCGCTGGGGGCTTGTAAGTCTGGCGGCATGGAGTAAATTTTCCCACAACGTGACGTATGTGCTGGAGATCGTCAGAGGATGTTGTAGAAGGAAAAAATTCGGCAGGGACGACCAATGGGTCGCCATACACCATTTCAGCTGCCGAGACGTAGAGGGCGTCTTTGGGAGTGGTCCTTAGTCCCAGGAGGACCCAGGGAAGCTGAGTAAACCAGTTGCAATCCTTGCAGTAGGACATCAAAGCTGCTTTGAGGGTGCGATGAAAACGTTCAACCATTCCATTGGCAGCGGGGTTGTAGGCCATTGTCTGATGTAGGGTGATGCGCAGGAGATTCACTAATGATGTCCACAATTGAGAGGTGAAAGTGGTTCCCCTGTCAGAAGTAATATGCTCAGGGATACCAAATCTTGCAATCCATCCTGAGAGTAAGGCAGATGTACATGAGGCGGACGTTGCCGTTTTCATGGGAATGGCTTCAGGCCAACGAGTGGAGCGGTCGATGACGGTAAACAGGTAACGATGTCCTTGTGATGTGGGTAGGGGGCCTACAACGTCGACGTGAATGTGTGCAAAACGACGCTGAGGTTGAGGAAAGGTGCCCACTCCGGAATCCGTGTGTCGATGTACTTTGGAAGTTTGGCAAGAAGTACAGGCACGGACCCAATCCTTAGCATCCTTAGAAATGCCGTGCCAAATGAACTTTGCCTTCAGCAGCTGTACAGTAGAACGGCACGAGGGATGTGAAAGGCCGTGAATGAAATCAAACACCTGCCGTCGCATGGGAGTAGGAATCCAAGGTCGCGGTCTACCAGTACTGACGTCACAGATCAGAAGGATGGGTGTTCGGGTCACTCCAGGGTCACCAATGTGACGGTGCCGAGAGAAGGTTGTGAACTCAAAGGCAGTGTGAAGGAAACTGAGTTAATTTATTATAGAACACTCCTTTATATACAAGAGCCCAAGGCAACAGGAATTTTCATGTTCACAAGACAGACAATGTTACAGAGGCGAAACGCAGACATGTTTATTCTGGTTCTTTTTAGTGCGAGGGAACAGTGAAGATACAAGCATAATATATACAAAATGAATTATGTACGATCGTGTGACACACGGTTGGTACAGATAAATGCTAACAAAGATGTGCTGAATTAATTCAAAGTTAAAAAAGAAAATAAGATTATTAATCAAAGAATATTTTCATATCGCCCACCACCGTTTCAAAGACTACAGTGATTTCCATTCGGTACCACAAAGACCCCATATAGCAGAGCCATTTAACAAAGTCGCGTCACTCTTCGACCTTTTCATGATCAGGATATTAATCTACGACTCTCATTATGATTTTTTTTTTCAAATATTTGGTAAGAAACAGACATTGGCCTGATTTCATGTTATTGTATCCATCATAGGTCTCTCTCTCTCTCTCTCTCTCTCTCTCTCTCTCTCTCTCTCTCTCTCTCAACCGCACGCACACTCGATCCCACACACACTCACTACTGTTCACATGCTGCGCACACAAACACATTCCCACAGATATCTCACTTCTGAGTCTCCGAGCTTTGTTCTTTGTTCCATTATCGGATACGTAAAGGTTATTGGCTGCCCGGGTGAAAGACCTTCAATATAACGCACAAAGATGAAAACTTGGACGGAACTTTGACTCTCTCGGGGACGTAAATTGGACTGAATTGTCATGGACCTCGTCGCTCAGAGCTTAGGTACGAGAGTTTAAGCCAATGAAATAGAAATAAAGTTACCCGGACACCTGCCATCCATACTAGAGTTGGAGTTGGGGGACTTGTCAAATGTTGCATATTTTTCTTAGATAGTTGAGAATAATTCTATGGGTTGGTTATGAATACGGTAATAAAAAAAATAGGTGCTATTTTTTTTATAATTTTTAAGAGATTTTAATAGTATTAAATCATTTTACATTTGTAGCATGATATACGTTTCTTGTGCAGACTAATAAACATGAGGATATGACTGATTTTATTTAATTATATAATAAATACACGAGAAGTTTTGGGAAAACATCACTAACACCTAAAGAATCGGTCGTTTTACTTCAGTTTCTCTTTCCATTTCCAAGAAGTCTCAATTATTCTATGAAATCACGATTTTCCAGTCCATATACATGATCCGATCAAACCTCTTTTCCCTTTTGATTAATTTACCAGCATTTATTGTTAATGTACGAGAACTAAATCTTCACAATTCATAAAGCAAAGAAAATCGACATTATTCAACTTTAAATCTTGTGGCATTCTATGTTTTAGAAAAAACCTTTATTCCACAAATATCTGCAATATTTTGCCAATTGCTATTAATGCAGATACTAAAAATAATTAGGACGAAAAGAGTTAGGAAAGGTTTTTATTTTAGGGAGTATTTAAACCAGCGAAGGAGGAAAATATTCTAATGTCTTTAATACGTTTTGTGAATTATATAGCCATCTGTACGTGCACTGAATGCCATGTGCATTGTAAATAGGATATGAATATGGTAAAAAGATTAAGTCCAGACATACTATTAATATTTTCAAATCTTACCTTTTAAAGCGAATTGCTACATAAATCAGAAACTCAAGCTCAAAATATCTCTAGATTTCAGACATATATTCAAGTTACTATGAATTTATCTTTCTTTTTGAATCACACATACAACGTATATATGTATATTTACTGTAATATGCACAGTACACCGCATCTAGATATACACACAGATATGTATATATATATATATATATATATATATATATATAATATATATATATATATATATATATATATATATATATATATATATATATATATATGTATGTATATATATATATATTATATATATATATATATATATATATATATATATATATATATATATATATATATATATATATATATATATATATATATATATATATATATATATATATATATATATATATATATATATATATATATATATGTATATATATATATATATATATATATATATATATATACATATAGACATATATATATATATATATATATATATATACATACATATATATACATATATATATATATACATATATATAAATACATATACATATATATATATATATATATATATATATATATATATATATATATATATATATATATATATATATACACGAGATATATACACACACACACACACACACACATATATATATATATATATATATATATATATATATATATATATATACGTATATATATACGTATATATATATATACAGTATATATATATATATATATATATATATATATATATATATATATATACGCAATAATTTATTACTATGCCTCCCAAAACTAGCATATGAGAATTATTCTTACATTCGACCTAGAAAACTGTAAATTTATATCGATCAATCTATTCATCTTTCCTCTCAAAATATCTGCAGCCGTAACCACATATTCCTTAAAGCAACGCCAGTGAAGTTTAATTGTGAGCGACTCCGCATCCCGCTTGATGTCTCCTAGTTCAAACGTTGTAATCGGATCATAAGGAGGGGGAGCGAATGTACGAATATCGTCACTAAAGCCGTTTGACTGAGATATATGAAAGTACGTTAAGCGCTTTTGGAATCATCTATTTAATTAATGTTTATTTAGAATTTTCTGAGGGCTCTACCTTCCAACAACGGCTTCTAGTTCTTTTGGTCTACCTCAAGAAACTAGGCTGTTACTTCATAACCCTTGATTGGTTTTCTATATCGTTTCATGTTGTTTATATATAAAAATCTATACTCTAATATACAAGTAATGAATTTTGCTTAAACATTGTAATTTTTTATTTTTGTAAACACTATAAATTGACATTCTTGTTTGGCAAAGGCATGCTACAAACGTCCCATGATATAATTTTATGACAGGATTACAATATACAGTATATAGATTGAAATTGAATATATCTGAAATTAGGAGACTTAATATTCAAAGAAAAAAATTACTCATCTTTGATAGTAATGCTAATATTTTCTCACATATTTAATTACCATAATGCATCCAGTAATAAACTTGAATTCAAACTAAAATTTAATTTA
Source organism: Palaemon carinicauda (assembly GCF_036898095.1). NCBI lineage: Eukaryota > Metazoa > Arthropoda > Malacostraca > Decapoda > Palaemonidae > Palaemon > Palaemon carinicauda. The sequence goes on from NC_090728.1 coordinate 100,316,283, forward strand.
TAGAACGTAAGGCATGAATTTATCTGTATGGGGTTGAAGAAGAATAAAAAAATACCTGGTAATCTTTAAAATGAATATTTTGCCAGATTCCAAACTGTACAAAGAGCC
>NC_090728.1:100321390-100323890 GCF_036898095.1 Palaemon carinicauda
ATATCTCATGTATATAAATGGTGGGGTTATAAATCAAGTGATCAAATAAAAATAATAGAAACACACGTTATTCCACCCCGATGACAGACATATCCAATAAAACAGCCAACTGTCTATAAAAACAAGACCAAATTTCTACTGTAAGAAAATTCCTGACAAAAAAAAAAAAAAATTACTACAGACAGATTGGTGTAAGTATGTAATATGATTCTGACATTTAATCCTGAAAAATATGACAGTAAAGTTCCTTATATTTTTGTCTTGGGGATATGAAAATATAGCTTAGTCGTTAGAAGATCCTAAAGAGATTTTAAGGTTACCAGAAAACCAGTGTACCCTCGTTAATTAATCAGCATTTTAAGAATTGTGCAATGTTTTCCCTTCTATACTATTTCTGTTATAATGTGATGACTTCTAGTATGGTTTTAAAAAAATGCAATTGAAAGGATGAAATTATATTACAAAAAGGTTCATACCTCACAATAGCAAAAAGAGATTCATCATATTTGCCTCCAATTTAATAAATAACAATTCTGGGGTAATCTTTAAATAGAGTATCAACCAAAATTATAGAAAATGTGCCTTTCCTGAGGAATTTGCCTATTATAGTCAGTAATTATGTTTATTAAAAAGTATAAATCACAATGTAAGATAAATTTGTAGAAATTGAATACCTGACGACAATAATAGGATAAGCCATTAAGAAAAAAAAAATCTTTAAATACTGTTATCATTAATTGTTTACTGATAACTTGAAGATCACTATCATTATCGTAATTATATTTACTTATGATATTCTTTAGCAATGTACCGAAACAGTTTCAAGCATATGAAGACTCTTACAAGGTTCATCATGTTAAAATACGGCAATATTCCGATAAAGGTAACCTTGAAATAATTTTCGGAAAACCTCTTCATTAGTTGTAGAACGTCTAATAACTTTTCAAAATACTTTGATATATAGTTGTTGTTATTTCACCCAAATGCTGCTATCTCTTCTTCCTTCTTTATTAACGATGGAAAGAGGACCATTGAAGAAAACTTTAATTATTGAATAAACGAATTAGCTTTTTTCCAGAAAATATAATTAGTTTTTTTTAACTGCTCTCTGGTGCATTGAGGGCTTACATGATGTAGTAACTATAGTTAGTTACTGAAATAATAATTATATAGGTTTTACAAATGTAATTATGAGCAACTAGGATAAAAACAAAAAATACAAAATCAGTCTTTAGTTGCTGAAACACCAATGATTATCAGAAAGAAAAGGATAAAAACTCCTTGTGTAATCTATTATATTCTTTCCGTCTAGTTTTGTGTGTCAACTTTAGCGGTCATAATTATTCTCACTTCCTGCTGCGTTCTTTATATATCAAAAAAGAGAAAATCTCCCTTAAGATTTCTTAAAGAAAAAATTGTCCATTATACTAGAGGTTTGCAAATTCTCACGAAAAATAAATCTGACAAAAGCCCAGTTTATATAAAAATTCATAGTCTGGTTCCACCCTCAATATATGGTGTATCACCGACTGCGCAAACCTACGTTTCATAACTATTTCCTATTTTAAAGAGCTACGCTGTCTAATTTTGTTAATTCATACATAAATTAGGACCTTTTAATGTGAAAATACTTCCACGGGAAATTTTTACTCTATAAATGAGATTATGTTCAGCCTTCCTACCTATATTATTTGAAAATTTCTCTCATATCAAACTTCAAGTTCATTCCGAGATATAAGTTCAGAAAACAAAAGCATGAAAAGAGTACATATATTTACGATATTACGATATCTCTTTTAACCTTTAAAGGTAAGGATTTTTAAATTTATACTTTACCTGTATGATAATCAAGATAAAGTAAAACATACTATAAGTTTGCGAATTCTCAGGAAAAATAAATCTGACAAAAGGCCAATTTATATAAAGATTCATAGTCTGGTTCCACCCTCAATATATGGTTTATCACCGACTGCGCAAACCTACGTTTCATAACTATTTCCTATTTTAAAGAGCTACGCTGTCTAATTTTGTTAATTCATACATAAATCAAAACCTTTTAATATGAAAATACTTTCACGGGAAATTTTTACTTTGTAAATGGGATTGTGTTCAGCCTTTCTACCTATATTATTTGAAAATTTCTCTCATATCAAACTTCAAGTTCATCCTAAGATATAAGTTCAGAAAACAAATGCTTGAAAAGAGTACATATATTTACGATATTACGATATGCCTTTTAACCTTTAAAGGTAAGGATTCTTGAATTTACACATCACATGCATAATAATCAAGATAAAGTAAAACATACTATAAGTTTGCAAATTTTCACGAGAAATAAATTTGACAAAAGGCCAATTTATATAAGAATTCATAGTCTAGTTCCACACTCAATATATGGTTTATCACCAACTGCGCAAACCTACTTTTCCTAACTATTTCCTATTATAAAGAGCTACACTGTCTAATTTTGTTAATTCAAACATAAAATAAGACTTTTTAA
>NC_090728.1:100326390-100328890 GCF_036898095.1 Palaemon carinicauda
GAATAGTGTGCATGTGTGTACCCTAAGGCAAGATAATTCTAACCCTAGACAGTGGAAGACCATGGAGCAGAGGCTATGGCACTACCCAATGTTTTGGCTTTGGAGTGTCCTTCTAGAAGAGCTGCTTACCATATCTGAAGAGTCTCTTCTACCTCTACCGAGTGGAAAATAATTAATGAACAATTACAGTGCAGTAGTTAACCACTCGAGTGAAGGAGAATTTTTCAGTTGTCTTAGTGTTGTCAGGTATATAAGGAAAGAGGAGAATATGTAAAGAATAGGCCAGTCTATTCAGTGTATGAGTAGGCAAAGAAAAAGTGACCCGTAACTTGAGTGGGATCCAATGTAGCACTATCTGGTCAGTCAAAGCACCCAATTACTCTAGTTGTAGTATCTCAACAGGTGGCTGATGCCTTGGCCCACATACTACCCAAAGGTTGAACAATTTTGCAGATTCATTATTATTATTATTATTATTATTATTATTATTATTATTATTATTATCAGTGATAGTAGTAGTAGTAGTAGTAGTAGTAGTAGTAGTAGTAGTAGTGTTATTATCATTGCTTCAATATCCCTAACTTATCTTATTAGCTAATTTGAATTTTCAATGGGCAACAAACGTCACAGTATTGCGGCTTTATCACCATCATTATCATTATCATTTGACTGCTGCAGATGACCACCACCATAGAGTTCATATGGTAGACTATTTTTCTTTGTTCTTTATTTGTTCTTTTCCTTTGCTTATAAAACGAAATGTATTTGGCAAACCTTGTTTATTACTTTTCTCCCAGATGAGTAAACTTTGGTCTTGTCATAATTTATTGTTCATTTACTTAATTGCAAGAATTCTTTGGCACCTGCTAAAAGCATTTCATAAAACAGATTAATCCAGTCTTCACAACGAAAATTAGCAAAATAGATATTTGGCATCAGAATATCAATCAAATGAAATAAATATTCTTTTTCGGTTAAGATACGAGAAAAGTTCACATAAGGACCTTTGTCTGATTAAGCGATTTCCACAAATAACATCTGAAATTATCTGCATACTTATTAACTTAGCCCATTATTATTATTATTATTATTATTATTATTATTATTATTATTATTATTATTATTATTATTATTATTCGCTAAATTATAACCCTAGTTGGAAAAGCAGAATGCTATAGGTCCAAGGACTCCTACCGAGAAAATAGCCCAGTGAGAAAGGAAATAAGGAAACTACAAGAAAAGTAATTAACAATCAAAATATTCTAAGAATGGTAACATCAAAATGAATATTTTATATAAAAACTATAAAAAATAAAAAAAAAACAAGAGGAAGAGAAATAAGATAAAATATTGTGCCCCAGTGTACCCTTAAGCAAGAGAACTCCAAGGTGAAAGACCATGGTACAGAGGCTATGGCACTATCCAAGACCAGCAAACAATGGTTTGATTTTGGAGTGTCCTTTTCCTAGAAGAGCTGCTTACCATAGCTAAAGAGTCTCTTCCACCGTTACCAAGAAGAAAGTAGCCACTGAACAACTACAGTTAGCCCCTTGAGTGAGGAATAATTGTTTGGTAATCTCAGTGTTGTCAGGTGTATGAGGACAGAGGAGAAAATGTAAAGAATAGGCCAGACTATTCGGTGTATGTGTAGGCAAAAGGGAAATGAGCCTTAACCAGAAAGAAGGATCCAATGTTACTGTCTGGCCAGTCAAAGGACCCAATACCTCTCTATTATTATTATCATTATTATTATTATTATTATTATTATTATTATTATTAGCTAAGCTACAACCCTAGTTGGAAAAGCAGGATACTATAAGCCCAGAGACCCCAACAGGGAAAATAGCCCAGTGAGGAAAGGAAAAAGGAAAATAGAATATTTTAAGAAGAGTAACAACATTAAAATAAATATCTCCTATATAAGCTATAAAAACTTTAACAAAACAAGAGGAAGAGAAATAAGATAGAATAGTGTGCTCGAGTGTACCATCAAGCTAGAGAACTCTAACCCAAGACAGCGGAAGACCATGGTACAGAGGCTATGACACTACCCAAGACTACAGAACAATGGTTGGATTTTGGGGTGTCCTCTAGCGATACTATAAGCCCAGAGACCCCAACAGGGAAAATAGCCCAGTGAGGAAAGGAAAAAGGAAAATAGAATATTTTAAGAAGAGTAACAACATTAAAATAAATATCTCCTATATAAGCTATAAAAACTTTAACAAAACAAGAGGAAGAGAAATAAGATAGAATAGTGTGCTCGAGTGTACCATCAAGCTAGAGAACTCTAACCCAAGACAGTGGAAGACCATGGTACAGAGGCTATGACACTACCCAAGACTACAGAACAATGGTTGGATTTTGGGGTGTCCTCTAGCGGTAGTGTCTCAACGGGTGGCTGGTGCCCTGGCCAACCCACTACCTTACGGAATATATTGTGGCTAAAAGGCTGATTAACTAAAATGATAGTGTATAGACTGAATAATCTATCGAATTA
>NC_090728.1:100333890-100343890 GCF_036898095.1 Palaemon carinicauda
CTTCCTCTATGTTTTATATTTTATATTTTTTCTAAGTTTATTGCCTATTTTAGGAATTGTTAATATTCGAGAGGATGTCAAACAGAAATATTGAGTATACTGATGATCCTCAACCCACCACATCGAGTGGTATTAGCTTAAATATTGGGGTTTTCTATCTTAAAAGGGCGCCTGTGCGATACAAGTGCTAAGGGACAAAACATGGTGTGTAGATTTGCTTATTATTCAGGTTCTAATCCCGAGTCCGACAATGATGATAGTGACAGCGATCCAGATTATAGCTGACCTCGTGAAAGTGCTGAGACAAGTAATAACGCATCAGCAAGTGTTGTGAATGAGAGCATGGAAATTGACAGCTCTAGTGGGTATTGAGTTGACCAAGGCACCAGCCACTCGTTGAAATACCAGAGAGTTATTGGGTCCTTTAACTGGCCACACATTATTAAAGTGAAATGAGTGAATCCCTTTCTGGTTACGGTTTTCATTTATGGATATAGGTAGTAGGTTGCCTAAGGCTCAACCACCCGTAGAGATACTACCGCTAGAGAGTTACTGGATCTTTTGACTGGCCAGACAGTACTATAATGGATCCATCTTTCTGGTTACGTCTCTTGCCTACACATACACCGAATAGTCTGGCCTATTCTTTACACATTCTTCTCTTTCCTCTTACATCTCACAACATTAAGATAACCGAAAAATTCTTCGTTCAAGGGGTTAATTACTTCACTGTTATTGTTAAGTGGCTACTTTGCACTTGGTAAGGGTAGAAGACACTCTTTAGCTATGGTAAGTAGCTCTTCTAGGGTAAGTGCAATACAAAATCAAACTAATTTTTTTTTTTAGTCTTGGGTAGTGCCATATCCTCTGCACCATGGTCTTCCACTGTCTTAGGGTTAGAGGTCTCTTTCTTTATGGTACACTCGGCCACACTATTCCATCTGTCCCTTTTTTTTTCGTTTTCTCACTGGACAACTTTCCCTGTTTGAGCCCTTGGGCTTTTAGCATTCTACTTTTCCAGCTAGAGTTGTAGCTTAGCTAATAATAATAATAATAATAATAATAATAATAATAATAATAATTTTATTATTATTATTATTATTATTATTATTATTATTATTATCATTATTGTTATTATTATTATTATTATGATAATAATACTAAGAGTAACTAAATGAACCCTTGAGAGTTATCGTTTATGAGATAGGCATTGTCCCTCGTTGATGTCGCTCACTATCACGCAGCTCACAGTAATGTTGCTACATTTAACATCATATATAAGAAGGCTACATGATAGCTGTGTCTTTTCAATTATAGATATTACCATGGAATTTGGTAGGAAGAGAGAAACTATGGTTCACATCAATCCCTGAAATTTTCATTTGGATATGTGAATTATTCTAGGAACAATTTACTCCACCGCCAAAAATAATCATTTAACCCATACTGAAATAAACGTTTGCTGTGGCTTTTCTATGGAAGATATACACATGAAAACTGATATGGACAAACTGAATATCAATCTCATAAATCTCTGGAAATTCATTTAGATATGTGAAGTATTCTTTAATTTAGGGCGCCGCCGAAAATCTGCATCCACCGGATATAGAAAAATGGTTACTGCGACTTTTCTATGGAAGTATCAATATGAAAATTGGTATTGAATGTAGTTCACATAACACCCATCATCATACCCTGGGAAAATCATTTAGATATCTGTAAAACTCTAGGAGTAGTTTGCGGCTCCTCCATAATTTTTTAGCTAAAAATCGTCACTTGCGAACAAAAGTGACAGCCAGGGCAAAAGAACATGAAAATTGGATTATATATATACACACACACACACACACACACACACACACACACACATATATATATATATATATATATATATATATATATATATATAATCCATTAAAATTTCATTTGAATATATTTATTAGTATAGGAGTTCTTGACACCGCAGCCAAAAATTTCAACTAAATTATTTTGGAACAATTTACTTCACCTCCAAAAAACAATCCTTTAACCCATACCGAAATAAACGTTTGCTGTGGCTTTTCTATGGAAGACATCAACATGAAAATTGCTATGAACAAAGTAAATATCAATCCCACAAAGCCATGAAAATTTCATTAAGGTATGTGTAATATTCTACGATTAATTTACGACGACGTCGCAAATTGGCCTCCCGCGAATATCGAAAAATGGCTACTGTGACTATTCTTTTGCAAGTATCAATGCGAAATCTGATATGAATGTAGTTTACATAACACCCATCAAATCCTGTGAAAATAATTTGGATATCTGTAAAACTTTAGGAGTAGTTTGCTCCTCCTCACAGATTTTTTAGCTAAAATTCGTCACTTACTGACAAAAGTGATAGCCAGTGCATGCCTATAGCAGGTATGAGCATGGAAATTGTCAGGAACAAAGCTTTTTTTGTGTACACACACACACACACACACATATATATATATATATATATATATATATATATATATATATATATATGTGTGTGTGTGTGTGTGTGTGTGTGTGTGTGTGTATATATAATCCCTTGAAATTTCATTTGAATATATATATATATATATATATATATATATATTGGTATATGAGTTATCAACCACACACACCACCCCCGCTCCGAAATTTATGATTAGGGAATGACTGGGTTACGGGTTGGGTGAAATATCTTCAAAAAAAATTTGGCATTTCACATAAGGTCACTCACTTCATCACGACAATAATAATAATAATAATAATAATAATAATAATAATAATAATAATAATAATAATAATAATAATAAAAATAATAATAATAATGATAATAATAATAATAATAATAATAATAATAATAATAGTGTTGGGGCTAAGCAGACCCCAAGGCATAGTGAGGATGAGGATAAATGTAACCCCAAAGCAACCCTAGAAATTGATTTTAAAAAATGGTAGATCAGTTAAACATAATGTTAAGGGTTGGGCTATGAATGTAGCGAAGAAAAATAGAAATTCAGGGTTAAGTTATTTAAATTATACTTATAAAATTTAAATGCAGGGTTTAAAGAAACTGGGGCCCCAGAGTAAAGATGGCTGCTTTGACAGGGTCACTATGGAATAAAAAACCTGAAAGATATTCTTGATGCAATGTTATGATCTTAATAAGCAAAAAGCATATATTTGTTGCTGTTTTAGTGAGGAGCCTTTTAAATTAGAGTATACAAAGGAGAAAAGCCAACGCTTAGTAAAGTGTTCACCTTGATGCATTCTGGTGTAGCCTACAAAGATTATAGGAAACGGTCTGCATGGTATCAATATGGATAGGGAGGAATATATTGCGAACAAGAAGAAGGCCTCTCTGACTCGCACTCCACCATTTGATCGGCGGGATTGTAAACTTCTACCAACTCTTCACTTCGCGGCTGAACGTAATTGTGACCAATCTTCTTTTGCATGTTATTTTATCATTATTGTTATTACTCTTGTTTTTTTTTTTTCATGTTAGATTTTAACGTTATTGATCAATTTCATTATTATTATTACCAATACTATTTTCTTGTTGGTGTTCTTATAATGTATGTAATAAGGGTCAACAGTACCGTATTTCTTATCAAATTCAGCATTGTTGTTCATCTGCCTGGCATTTAATCCTGCCATCAATCATGTGCCATGTGATTACTCATACCATCAATCATGCGCTTGGTCATTCTAGGGGACTTAAACATTCATTTAAACCTAACCTGACGCAAATTATATGGGTCTGACTGCATTACTTAATACTTTTGTTATCATTCTTGCGATTAATAATGCCATTAGTCATACGCTAAATCACTTTTTGGTTCTTAAGTGTCCAAAAAGTAAAAAAGAAAAAAAAAAGTAGCCCATCTTAGAAAATAGGGATGTTGTAGTGATTGAAAAAAAAATATTGCAGCTATTATGCAAATTATCAATAAATTAATCAACAATGTTTTTTTTTTTTTTTTTTTTCATCCATATCGTAAAATTGTTGGTGTTATGACATTTCCAAAACCAGATGAAAATATTTCATGAAATAAGTGCTAGGGATGATGAATAATAATGTTCAAACTACCAACATTATGTAAATTATAAAATCGTCAACAGATGGCAGTTTCTAAACTAATGTATTATATTAGTTCTTTTTTCATCTTAAATTTTGGAATTGCACACACCGTTTATTTTCGGAACCCCAAGATAGTTTGGCCCCTAAGCTATAGCTTGTTTAGCTTATAAATCCCCCACAGCTTGCTGGCCAATCTTTTAACTTTTACATCAAAGTAGAACTAGTTGGTTTTACACCCAGCTGCACCTTAAACTCAATGTTGGACCATATTATTATTATTATTATTATTATTATTATTATTATTATTACTAGCCAAGCTACAACCCTAGTCGGAAAAGCAAGATGCTATAAGCCCAGGGGCTCCAACAGGGAAAAATAGCCCAGTGAGGAAAGGAAATAAGGAAATAAATAAATGATGATAATAAATTAACAATATATCATTCTAAAATCAGTAACAGCGTCAAAACAGATATGCCCTATATAAACTATTAACAACGTCAAAAACAGATATGTCATATATAAACAATAAAAAGACTCATGTCAGCCTAGTCAACATAAAAACATTTGCTCCAACTTTGAACTTTTGAAGTTCTACTGATTCAACTACCCGATTAGGAAGATCATTCAACAACTTGGTAACAGCTGAAATAAAACTTGTAGAATACTGTGTAGTAGTGAGCCTCATGATGGAGAAGGCCTGGCTATTAGAATTAACTGCTTGCTTAGTATTACGAACAGGATAGAATTGTCCAGGGAGATCTGAATGTAAAGGATGGTCAGAGTTATGAAAAATATTATGCAACATACATAATGAACTAATTGAACGACGGTGCCAAAGATTAATATCTAGATCAGGAATAAGAAATTTAATAGACCGTAAGTTCCTGTCCAACAAATTGGTAAGAAACCCCAAAATTATATCAGATTCCATTACCTTTATACCACCTATCTAAAGCAACCTACTCAAACATCATCAATCTTTTTCTCTTTATTTACATTCAGCATCCACGCCACTGAGTCCGCTCAATAATCTTCTCATACATTCCTGGTCTTTTTCAAACACTCTGCTCATTTTCTTGTTTACCTGTTTTCTGGCTCTGCTGTTCTCCAAGTATTTCATCTGGATTAATTTTTCCATCCTCATAAACTATAATATATATATATATATATATATATATATAAATATATATATATTTATATATATGTATATAAATATATATAAATGCATATATATAAATATATATATATATATTTATACATATATATAAATATATATATATATATATATATATATATATATATATATATATATATGTGTGTGTGTGTGTGTGTGTGTGTGTGTGTGTTTTTGAGAGGGTACAGATATCTATCTATCTATCTATCTATCTATCTATATATATATATATATATATATATATTATAGTTTATGAGGATGGAAAAATTAATCCAGATGATGAAATACTTGGAGAACAGTAGAGCCAGAAAACAGGTAAACAAGAAAATGAGTAGAGTGTTTGAAAAAGACCAGGAATGTATGAGAAGATTATTGAGCGGACTCAGTGGCGTAGATGTTGAATGTAAATTAAGAAAAAAAGATTGATGATGTTTGAGTAGGTTACCTTAGATAGGTGGTATAAAGATAATGGAGTTTGATATAATTTTGGGGATTCTTACCATATGGTCCAACGTTGGGTTCAAGGCGCAGATGGATGCAAAACCAATTTTATCTGCTTTGATGTAGAATCTTAAATATTGGACAGCAAGCAGTGGTGGGTTTAAATATAAGCTAAGCAAGCTATACTTTTCAACACCATAACCTTTATATTGAAGTATAGTTCCAAAACTCAATATAGTCCTGATGAAGGGTCGCAAAGTGATCCGAAACACGTGTCGACACCAAACAATAAATGGAAGAAAGTAAATGGATTTCTGCTGTAATCATGAAAGTTATCTGTAGGACGATCTGTCCGAAATGAAGATGTCATCGATGTTTCGACGACGCTGAGACGTTTTCTATTCATGATATATATATATATATATATATATATATATATAGAGAGAGAGAGAGAGAGAGAGAGAGAGAGAGAGAGAGAGAGAGAGAGAGAGAGAGAGAGAGAGAGAGAGAGAGAGAGAGAGAGAGAGAGAGAGAACTTCGTCTATAAAATCTTCCAAGTTAAGAAATCATTCGGAAAAAATCAATTACCACACAAAGAAACAGAGCTTTCATACACCATATCCAAAGGTACAGTTCGCAGCAGTCAGAGATACCTGTCAAATGCAGCGTCTGCAATGTTGGGAATAATAATTAACTAAGTTATTAAAAGTTTTCTTTGCTTTCCAGCTTTACCTCTTTGTTGTTTTAGGTAATCATAAGAGAAGTAAGATAACACAGCTATTGATTTAGGCGATGTCTAATAAATAAAGTTTCTCAGTTGTTTGTCGATTCTGATAGGTAATCTCAGCTGTTACTATTGGTATTATGCTTATTATGGTCATCTGTCGTTATGAATGTAAAGTTATTATTATTATTATTATTATTATTATTATTATTATTATTATTATCATTATTATTATTATTATTATTATTATTATTATTATTATTATTATTATTATTATTATTATTATTATTACAGAATATTTGATAGTAAATAATCTGAAAATATAATTGCGAAAAGAACTATTAATTTAATTACAGTAATGCAAATGAAGAAAAAATACCACATTTACATAACTATGCAGAAGCAAACGGTAGAAAACACTTCAAGACAATTATAGAATCTTCCCAATCTACTTTCTTATCAACGAAATATATGACAACGAAATATCAATCGTGAAATATGGATCTGGAAATTTAGAACCTAGTCAAAGTATATGAAAGACATCATGAATGTTAGAAGTAAAAACTGTATGGTAGAAGACAGCATAGAGGGAAATAGCCCAAGTCTTAAAATGAAAAAAAAAAAATATATATATATTTACAGGTAAATTTTAAGATGATGCATTATACAACGGAAATAGCGATAACTATTAACTAAAATTAAGGGTTTAGAAAATAAGTAACTTAAAGCTGGTAGAAAGACGTAAGAAACATTCACCAAATAAAGTAAAAAGAAAAAAATATCGTGGATAACCTCCACAGCTTCTATATCATATAAAAGACAAAATTCCACACCCCCAGTATCATTGTGATATAAAAACGACGTAAATTTGCCACTCCCAGTATAATACAATCTAAAGGTGGCTCCAACCACTTAGTCCAATTTATGTCTCAGTGAAAGTCAAAGTTGCACCCAAGTTTTGATCTTTGTATTCTATAAGACGGCTCTTTCGGCGGGGCAACGAATGCCTTTACATATCTTATAATGGAACAAAGACCGAAAGTTTAGCACTAGGGTAAAATCTGGCGGAAGAAAATATATTTTTCTCTTTTTAACGATAATCTTCTCTTGATCTCATTTCTTAGTGAGTTGTTGTTATTCCTCTCAAAGTTTTACGTTATAAACTTTTGGAGGAATCTAAATGCTTCATTTGAAGATGTGGGCCTCTTTCCAGGAGTCATATTTTTCATTACTTGGGGTATAATGGATCAGTTGGTCATAGCCATCAGTTTGGAAAACTCCACAGACACATTTTCTTAATTTAGCAAACGTCTTGGTCTTTTCAACATCAAAAGATGAGGATGATACTAATATGTACTGGAATGACTCACTTAATTCAGTAACTGCTAAGTATTTTTTTTTTTCTAAAAGTGCAGCATCAACTCATTATGATTTAATAGTAAGTGATATAACCAAATAATGGGAGCTTTATTCAAGCTCACATAACCCATTAGCAATCACGTTCAACAGGAGAGATGTCTACTAGAGATTTTATAATGTACCAGAACCATTTTTATATCCTATTAATGTTCTCTTTTAACTTGTGAATTGTAATGAAAGAACAGTGAAACATTTCACATTGTAAATCAAACGAAACTTACCATTTTTATATCTTATTAATGTTCTCCTTTAACTTGTGAATTGTAATGAAAGAACAGTGAAACATTTCACATTGTAAATCAAACGAAACTTACCATTTTTATATCTTATTAATGTTCTCCTTTAACTTGTGAATTGTAATGAAAGAACCGTCGAAACATTTCACATTGTAAATCAAACGAAACTTATAATCATATACACTTCCTGAATCATTCTTCCTCAAACTCAGAATAATCATATTTCGAGGTCGAAAAATTCAGGCTGATAGAAAGCATTACTAATGCAGCATGTATCCCATGTATTCCTGCTAATTGGTAATTATCATACCAGAATATGCACAATCGCGGATCTGGCAAGTTCAAGAAGAGGGGTCAGAAAATAGGACAAGAGCACCTGGTGGTTTCGGAGGGGGGTGGGGGGGGCACGCTGGAAGCCTCAGAAAGCTGACGCAATTTATGCTATTTTAGAGTTATTTTTCATATTTTTTAAATCATTTCCACCTGATAATTCAGTACCATAAAGTGAAAAGGCATCATGCAACGACAGCATCCCGATGAAATATATAAAGCATTCCATCAGTAATCTCTAAGATTTCTCTTAGTACATGACTATACATTCCAAGGAAAACCCGATTCATTAACTACTGTCTGTCCTAAGAACGTATATTTATCAACAAATATACCTACTTTGGAGTAGGTCAGACATTAAGTGTTTCCCCAGGACATTAGACTGAAATTTAAAGAAGGATAGGTATAGAATGGAGAGCATTTGGTAAACAAAATAAGATTATATAAAGGAAAAATGCCACTTTCTCTAAAAAGAAAAGTAAAGAAAAGAGGTGGTCCTACCAGTATTAACTTATACATCAGAAACTTGGAGCCTTACTGAAGCCTAGCACATAAGTTAATTACAACTCAAAGAGCTATGGAGACAATGACGATGGGAATAACACTACGAGACAGAAAAAGAGCAACTGGCAGACCCCATCTGTCTTAAATTATTCACAGGATGCCTAGAGGATTTTTTTAAGAATTCAGATTGGGAAAATGTATGTGTAATATTAATGGGGAATACCTTAACAACTCAAGATTTGCAGATGAAATTGCTGTTTAGTAAATCACGGAAGGGATTAGAAAATATGATACAAGATTTGCAAAGAGAAAGCAGAAATGTATGACTGGGAATTAATATGGGTACAACTAAGATAATGTTCAATGAATTTACAGAGACAACAAATAAGAATCATGGAGGACCCTCTAGAAGTAGTTAATGAATATACGTACTTGCGTTTCCCAAGGACATGAGACCAAAATGAAAAGAAGTATAAGCCTGGGAAACAGAACTTTAGTAAATGAAATAAGATTATGAAAGTAAAATTACACTTTCTCTAAAAAATTATAACATTTAATCAGATGGTCCTACCAGTAATAACTTATGCATCACTAACTTGGAGCCTTACAAAGGCATTAGACAATAAGTTACTATGCATTTCAGGGCCTTGTCCAATTAATTTTCGTTGATAAAATCCCACCAAAACATAGGATATGGGTCACATTTTGGAAATTGGTATTTGAAGCCACAGCCTAATTGGCCAAAATATGCAATAATGTCTAATGTGAATAATAAAGGCACTTACCAGAGTAAATATATGAAATTGAAAGGGTAACTTAGCTAAATTTAGACGCACCTAGAGAGAGGCTAGTTATGACGTGAGCTATGACAGCAGACGTAATACCCAGTAAACTTTCCATTCAGAATATTAAACACGCCGATAACAGGAGGAGGACAGCAGAACATTCATACGTCAAAGCCGATCTGTTTTACGTGACTGCTGTCTGGTGCTTCACTTATGGCAAGCCTGGCAAACTATCCTCATGGCTGCAAGACTGCTTCCGTGCTGCGTGTTTTTGCAGTATGCAATAAAGAAAAGAACAGCATGCGT
>NC_090728.1:100348890-100368890 GCF_036898095.1 Palaemon carinicauda
ATGATAAATTTTGCACATTTTTACGTGTTTTTCATATTCAAATAAGCCATATATATTTTTGATACATTAATGTCTGGATTCTCTTAACGACCTCGGGATCAGAGCCCCAGGCGAAATCACACAAAGACAAGAGCTTGGCTCCGGCCGGGAATCGAACCCTGGTCGGCAAGCTTGTACAGACAGTGACTAACCCACTTGGCCACGAAGAAAGATAAAAGTCAATGACAATTCTTCTGTACTTATATCTGTCGAATTCAGGTATTTTGTACTTAGAATTGAAATCAACCCATCTTCACCATCGTAGCTAATTGGTAGTTTGTTACTTGGCATTCAATTAATGATAAATTTTGCACATTTTTACGTGTTTTTCATATTCAAATAAGCCATATATATTTTTGATACATTAATGTCTGGATTCTCTTAACGACCTCGGGATCAGAGCCCCAGGCGAAATCACACAAAGACAAGAGCTTGGCTCCGGCCGGGAATCGAACCCTGGTCGGCAAGCTTGTACAGACAGTGACTAACCCACTTGGCCACGAAGAAAGATAAAAGTCAATGACAATTCTTCTGTACTTATACCTGTCGAATTCAGGTATTTTGTACAAGCTTGCCGACCAGGATTCGATTCCCGGCCGGAGCCAAGCTCTTGTCTTTGTGTGATTTCGCCTGGGGCTCTGATCCCGAGGTCGTTAAGAGAATCCAGACATTAATGTATCAAAAATATATATGGCTTATTTGAATATGAAAAACACGTAAAAATGTGCAAAATTTAT
Source organism: Palaemon carinicauda (assembly GCF_036898095.1). Lineage (NCBI taxonomy): Eukaryota > Metazoa > Arthropoda > Malacostraca > Decapoda > Palaemonidae > Palaemon > Palaemon carinicauda. The sequence goes on from NC_090728.1 coordinate 100,349,667, forward strand.
CATTAATTGAATGCCAAGTAACAAACTACCAATTAGCTACGATGGTGAAGATGGGTTGATTTCAATTCTAAGTACAAAATACCTGAATTTGACAGGTATAAGTACAGAAGAATTGTCATTGACTTTTATCTTTCTTCGTGGCCAAGTGGGTTAGTCCCTGTCTGAACAAGCTTGCCGACCAGGGTTCGATTCCCGGCCGGAGCCAAGCTCTTGTCTTTGTGTGATTTCGCCTGGGGCTCTGATCCCGAGGTCGTTAAGAGAATCCAGACATTAATGTATCAAAAATATATGGCTTATTTGAATATGAAAAACACGTAAAAATGTGCAAAATTTATCATTAATTGAATGCCAAGTAACAAACTACCAATTAGCTACGATGGTGAAGATGGGTTGATTTCAATTCTAAGTACAAAATACCTGAATTCGACAGGTATAAGTACAGATGAATTGTCATTGACTTTTATCTTTCTTCGTGGCCAAGTGGGTTAGTCACTGTCTGTACAAGCTTGCCGACCAGGGTTCGATTCCCGGCCGGAGCCAAGCTCTTGTCTTTGTGTGATTTCGCCTGGGGCTCTGATCCCGAGGTCGTTAAGAGAATCCAGACATTAATGTATCAAAAATATATATCGCTTATTTGAATATGAAAAACAAGTAAAAATGTGCAAAATTTATCATTAATTGAATGCCAAGTAACAAACTACCAATTAGCTACGATGGTGAAGATGGGTTGATTTCAATTCTAAGTACAAAATACCTGAATTCGACAGGCATAAGTACAGAAGACTTGTCATTGACTTTTATCTTTCTTCGTGGCCAAGTGGGTTAGTCACTGTCTGTACAAGCTTGCCGATCAGGGTTCGATTCCCGGCCGGAGCCAAGCTCTTGTCTTTGTGTGATTTCGCCTGGGGCTCTGATCCCGAGGTCGTTAAGAGAATCCAGACATTAATGTATCAAAAATATATATGGCTTATTTGCATATGAAAAACACGTAAAAATGTGCAAAATTTATCATTAATTGAATACCAAGTAACAAACTACCAATTAGCTACGATGGTGAAGATGGGTTGATTTAAATTCTAAGTACAAAATACCTGAATTCGACAGGTATAAGTACAGAAGAATTGTCATTGACTTTTATCTTTCTTCGTGGCCAAGTGGGTTAGTCACTGTCTGTACAAGCTTGCCGACCAGGGTTCGATTCCTGGCCGGAGCCAAGTTCTTGTCTTTGTGTGATTTCGCCTGTGGCTCTGATCCCGAGGTCGTTAAGAGAATCCAGACATTAATGTATCAAAAATATATATGGCTTATTTGAATATGAAAAACACGTAAAAATGTGCAAAATTTATCATTAATTGAATGCCAAGTAACAAACTACCAATTAGCTACGATGGTGAAGATGGGTTGATTTCAATTCTAAGTACAAAATACCTGAATTTGACAGGTATAAGTACAGAAGAATTGTCATTGACTTTTATCTTTCTTCGTGGCCAAGTGGGTTAGTCACTGTCTGTACAAGCTTGCCGACCAGGGTTCGATTCCCGGCCGGAGCCAAGCTCTTGTCTTTGTGTGATTTCGCCTGGGGCTCTGATCCCGAGGTCGTTAAGAGAATCCAGACATTAATGTATCAAAAATATATATGGCTTATTTGAATATGAAAAACACGTAAAAATGTGCAAAATTTATCATTAATTGAATGCCAAGTAACAAACTACCAATTAGCTACGATGGTGAAGATGGGTTGATTTCAATTCTAAGTACAAAATACCTGAATTCGACAGGTATAAGTACAGAAGAATTGTCATTGACTTTTATCTTTCTTCGTGGCCAAGTGGGTTAGTCACTGTCTGTACAAGCTTGCCGACCAGGGTTCGATTCCCGGCCGGAGCCAAGCTCTTGTCTTTGTGTGATTTCGCCTGGGGCTCTGATCCCGAGGTCGTTAAGAGAATCCAGACATTAATGTATCAAAAATATATATGGCTTATTTGAATACGAAAAACACGTAAAAATGTGCAAAATTTATCATTAATTGAATGCCAAGTAACAAACTACCAATTAGCTACGATAGTGAAGATGGGTTGATTTCAATTCTAAATACAAAATACCTTAATTCGACAGGTATAAGTACAGAAGAATTGTCATTGACTTTTATCTTTCTTCGTGGCCAAGTGGGTTAGTCACTGTCTGTACAAGCTTGCCGACCAGGGTTCGATTCCCGGCCGGAGCCAAGCTCTTGTCTTTGTGTGATTTCGCCTGGGGCTCTGATCCCGAGGTCGTTAAGAGAATCCAGACATTAATGTATCAAAAATATATATGGCTTATTTGAATATGAAAAACACGTAAAAATGTGCAAAATTTATCATTAATTGAATGCCAAGTAACAAACTACCAATTAGCTACGATGGTGAAGATGGGTTGATTTCAATTCTAAGTACAAAATACCTGAATTCGACAGGTATAAGTACAGAAGAATTGTCATTGACTTTTATCTTTCTTCGTGGCCAAGTGGGTTAGTCACTGTCTGTACAAGCTTGCCGACCAGGGTTCGATTCCCGGCCGGAGCCAAGCTCTTGTCTTTGTGTGATTTCGCCTGGGGCTCTGATCCCGAGGTCGTTAAGAGAATCCAGACATTAATGTATCAAAAATATATATGGCTTATTTGAATATGAAAAACACGTAAAAATGTGCAAAATTTATCATTAATTGAATGCCAAGTAACAAACTACCAATTAGCTACGATGGTGAAGATGGGTTGATTTCAATTCTAAGTACAAAATACCTGAATTTGACTGGTATAAGTACAGAAGAATTGTCATTGACTTTTATCTTTCTTCGTGGCCAAGTGGGTTAGTCACTGTCTGTACAAGCTTGCCGACCAGGGTTCGATTCCCGGCCGGAGCCAAGCTCTTGTCTTTGTGTGATTTCGCCTGGGGCTCTGATCCCGAGGTCGTTAAGAGAATCCAGACATTAATGTATCAAAAATATATATGGCTTATTTGAATATGAAAAACACGTAAAAATGTGCAAAATTTATCATTAATTGAATGCCAAGTAACAAACTACCAATTAGCTGCGATGGTGAAGATGGGTTGATTTCAATTCTAAGTACAAAATACCTGAATTCGACAGGTATAAGTACAGAAGAATTGTCATTGACTTTTATCTTTCTTCGTGGCCAAGTGGGTTAGTCACTGTCTGTACAAGCTTGCCGACCAGGGTTCGATTCCTGGCCGGAGCCAAGCTCTTGTCTTTGTGTGATTTCGCCTGGGGCTCTGATCCCGAGGTCGTTAAGAGAATCCAGACATTAATGTATCAAAAATATATATGGCTTATTTGAATATGAAAAACACGTAAAAATGTGCAAAATTTATCATTAATTGAATGCCAAGTAACAAACTACCAATTAGCTACGATGGTGAAGATGGGTTGATTTCAATTCTAAGTACAAAATACCTGAATTTGACAGGTATAAGTACAGAAGAATTGTCATTGACTTTTATCTTTCTTCGTGGCCAAGTGGGTTAGTCACTGTCTGTATAAGCTTGCCGACCAGGGTTCGATTCCCGGCCGGAGCCAAGTTCTTGTCTTTGTGTGATTTCGCCTGTGGCTCTGATCCCGAGGTCGTTAAGAGAATCCAGACATTAATGTATCAAAAATATATATGGCTTATTTGAATATGAAAAACACGTAAAAATGTGCAAAATTTATCATTAATTGAATGCCAAGTAACAAACTACCAATTAGCTACGATGGTGAAGATGGGTTGATTTCAATTCTAAGTACAAAATACCTGAATTTGACAGGTATAAGTACAGAAGAATTGTCATTGACTTTTATCTTTCTTCGTGGCCAAGTGGGTTAGTCACTGTCTGTATAAGCTTGCCGACCAGGGTTCGATTCCCGGCCGGAGCCAAGCTCTTGTCTTTGTGTTTATTTCGCCTGGGGCTCTGATCCCGAGGTCGTTAAGAGAATCCAGATATTAATGTATCAAAAATATATATGGCTTATTTGAATACGAAAAACACGTAAAAATGTGCAAAATTTATCATAAATTGAATGCCAAGTAACAAACTACCAATTAGCTACGATGGTGAAGATGGGTTGATTTCAATTCTAAATACAAAATACCTGAATTCGACAGGTATAAGTACAGAAGAATTGTCATTGACTTTTATCTTTCTTCGTGGCCAAGTGGGTTAGTCACTGTCTGTACAAGCTTGCCGACCAGGGTTCGATTCCCGGCCGGAGCCAAGCTCTTGTCTTTGTGTGATTTCGCCTGGGGCTCTGATCCCGAGGTCGTTAAGAGAATCCAGACATTAATGTATCAAAAATATATATGGCTTATTTGAATATGAAAAACACGTAAAAATGTGCAAAATTTATCATTAATTGAATGCCAAGTAACAAACTACCAATTAGCTACGATGGTGAAGATGGGTTGATTTCAATTCTAAGTACAAAATACCTGAATTCGACAGGTATAAGTACAGAAGAATTGTCATTGACTTTTATCTTTCTTCGTGGCCAAGTGGGTTAGTCACTGTCTGTACAAGCTTGCCGACCAGGGTTCGATTCCTGGCCGGAGCCCAGCTCTTGTCTTTGTGTGATTTCGCCTGGGGCTCTGATCCCGAGGTCGTTAAGAGAATCCAGACATTAATGTATCAAAAATATATATGGCTTATTTGAATATGAAAAACACGTAAAAATGTGCAAAATTTATTATTAATTGAATGCCAAGTAACAAACTACCAATTAGCTACGATGGTGAAGATGGGTTGATTTCAATTCTAAGTACAAAATACCTGAATTCGACAGGTATAAGTACAGAAGAATTGTCATTGACTTTTATCTTTCTTCGTGGCCAAGTGGGTTAGTCACTGTCTGTACAAGCTTGCCGACCAGGGTTCGATTCCCGGCCGGAGCCAAGCTCTTGTCTTTGTGTGATTTCGCCTGGGGCTCTGATCCCGAGGTCGTTAAGAGAATCCAGACATTAATGTATCAAAAATATATATGGCTTATTTGAATATGAAAAACACGTAAAAATGTGCAAAATTTATCATTAATTGAATGCCAAGTAACAAACTACCAATTAGCTACGATGGTGAAGATGGGTTGATTTCAATTCTAAGTACAAAATACCTGAATTCGACAGGTATAAGTACAGAAGAATTGTCATTGACTTTTATCTTTCTTCGTGGCCAAGTGGGTTAGTCACTGTCTGTACAAGCTTGCCGACCAGGGTTCGATTCCCGGCCGGAGCCAAGCTCTTGTCTTTGTGTGATTTCGCCTGGGGCTCTGATCCCGAGGTCGTTAAGAGAATCCAGACATTAATGTATCAAAAATATATATACGGCTTATTTGAATATGAAAAACACGTAAAAATGTGCAAAATTTATCATTAATTGAATGCCAAGTAACAAACTACCAATTAGCTACGATGGTGAAGATGGGTTGATTTCAATTCTAAGTACAAAATACCTGAATTCGACAGGTATAAGTACAGAAGAATTGTCATTGACTTTTATCTTTCTTCGTGGCCAAGTGGGTTAGTCACTGTCTGTACAAGCTTGCCGACCAGGGTTCGATTCCCGGCCGGAGCCAAGCTCTTGTCTTTGTGTGATTTCGCCTGGGGCTCTGATCCCGAGGTCGTTAAGAGAATCCAGACATTAATATAGCAAAAATATATATGGCTTATTTGAATATGAAAAACACGTAAAAATGTGCAAAATTTATCATTAATTGAATGCCAAGTAACAAACTACCAATTAGCTACGATGGTGAAGATGGGTTGATTTCAATTCTAAGTACAAAATACCTGAATTCGACAGGTATAAGTACAGAAGAATTGTCATTGACTTTTATCTTTCTTCGTGGCCAAGTGGGTTAGTCACTGTCTGTACAAGCTTGCCGACCAGGGTTCGATTCCCGGCCGGAGCCAAGCTCTTGTCTTTGTGTTTATTTCGCCTGGGGCTCTGATCCCGAGGTCGTTAAGAGAATCCAGACATTAATGTATCAAAAATATATATGGCTTATTTGAATATGAAAACACGTAAAAATGTGCAAAATTTATCATTAATTGAATTCCAATTAACAAACTACCAATTAGCTACGATGGTGAAGATGGGTTGATTTCAATTCTAAGTACAAAATACCTGAATTCGACAGGTATAAGTACAGAAGAATTGTCATTGACTTTTATCTTTCTTCGTGGCCAAGTGGGTTAGTCACTGTCTGTACAAGCTTGCCGACCAGGGTTCGATTCCTGGCCGGAGCCCAGCTCTTGTCTTTGTGTGATTTCGCCTGGGGCTCTGATCCCGAGGTCGTTAAGAGAACCCAGACATTAATGTATCAAAAATATATATGGCTTATTTGAACATGAAAAACACGTAAAAATGTGCAAAATTTATCATTAATTGAATGCCAAGTAACAAACTACCAATGAGCTACGATGGTGAAGATGGGTTGATTTCAATTCTAAGTACAAAATACCTGAATTCGACAGGTATAAGTACAGAAGAATTGTCATTGACTTCTATCTTTCTTCGTGGCCAAGTGGGTTAGTCACTGTCTGTACAAGCTTGCCGACCAGGGTTCGATTCCCGGCCGGAGCCAAGCTCTTGTCTTTGTGTTTATTTCGCCTGGGGCTCTGATCCCGAGGTCGTTAAGAGAATCCAGACATTAATATAGCAAAAATATATATGGCTTATTTGAATATGAAAAACACGTAAAAATGTGCAAAATTTATCATTAATTGAATGCCAAGTAACAAACTACCAATTAGCTACGATGGTGAAGATGGGTTGATTTCAATTCTAAGTACAAAATACCTGAATTCGACAGGTATAAGTACAGAAGAATTGTCATTGACTTTTATCTTTCTTCGTGGCCAAGTGGGTTAGTCACTGTCTGTACAAGCTTGCCGACCAGGGTTCGATTCCCGGCCGGAGCCAAGCTCTTGTCTTTGTGTTTATTTCGCCTGGGGCTCTGATCCCGAGGTCGTTAAGAGAATCCAGACATTAATGTATCAAAAATATATATGGCTTATTTGAATATGAAAACACGTAAAAATGTGCAAAATTTATCATTAATTGAATTCCAAGTAACAAACTACCAATTAGCTACGATGGTGAAGATGGGTTGATTTCAATTCTAAGTACAAAATACCTGAATTCGACAGGTATAAGTACAGAAGAATTGTCATTGACTTTTATCTTTCTTCGTGGCCAAGTGGATTAGTCACTGTCTGTACAAGCTTGCCGACCAGGGTTCGATTCCCGGCCGGAGCCCAGCTCTTGTCTTTGTGTGATTTCGCCTGGGGCTCTGATCCCGAGGTCGTTAAGAGAATCCAGACATTAATGTATCAAAAATATATATGGCTTATTTGAACATGAAAAACACGTAAAAATGTGCAAAATTTATCATTAATTGAATGCCAAGTAACAAACTACCAATGAGCTACGATGGTGAAGATGGGTTGATTTCAATTCTAAGTAAAAAATACATGAATTCGACAGGTATAAGTACAGAAGAATATATATATATATATATATATATATATATATATATATATATATATTTATATATATATATGTATATATATATATATATATATATATATATATATATATATATATTTATATATATATATACATGTATATATATATATATATATATATATATATATATATATATATATATATATATATATATATATACATACTGAATTCACTCCACCTATAGAAATAAATCTTTTGAGCTGAATCCCATTCTGTTGCACTTACCCTTGTCTATTGTGTATGCTGAGGAATTAAGATTTTTTTTTAACAAAGGGATATTTATGTTATGAATAAAACACGTCAATTTCATGCGTGCAGTCACAAATAGTCCATGATTTCATATTAACTGATTCGAGAATGAAGACATTAGGGGAAATTTCTATTTTGAAAGCTACAATGCATAAGAGTCAATGTAAAAAGAAAACAAACTTAAACCATTTACACATTGAAGCTAATAAGACTTCACATTGACCCTACTTTATATAATTTTGATTAGAATGGTTTTGACGATATTGCTCATGATTATCATAGATTTACTTTCAAATGTTGAATCACAAATAGTTTTTAACTTTCGAGCAACAGGACCATCGTAGTAAAACTTCTAAAAAGCAAAGTAACATATTAAAGTAAAAAACTGAAAATAAAGATAACTGACAAAATATATCCCCCCCCCCCCACCACCTGTGTTTAATGGTCAAACTTTTTTTTCTTGAAACACCTAAGTTTAACAGTTCAACTTTTACCAGTCATACTTTTTTTCTTGAAAACCCTAAGTTAACAGTAAAACTTTTTTGTATGAAAAAGGGGGGTCGTGATCCCTGCGACCCCACCCCTGTGGATCCGCTAGTGATGCAGTACTCGATTGTTTAGAATTAATGACGCAGAGACCATCCTTCCATTTGGCCGACAAATCAAAAGCACAAATTGTCAATTTTCAAATCATTAATTTAGAATGCATTGTAGATGTTGATGTCTGTTAGTATAAGTCAACAAGAGCGAACTATTTAAATCAAAGCATTTCTAAGTCTTCGATGACTTTTAGTGATAGTGACAGTTATCTTTCCTTTTCTGAATTCCTGAAAACTTACTTCATTGTTAGGCCTACTCTTTTTCCCATGAATACCAATATCTGAACCCTAACATATAACCAAAAAATCTAATTCAAATAATAATATGGAGAAGTTCAGACATCGAAATAACCCTAACTGTAATAATTGCCCAATTTTGGCGAGTCTATATTTGTTTGGTTCAAATAAAACAAAGAAAAATATTATTCCAAGAATCTGAAAAACATCACAGAAGTCTTTAGCAGTTAAGATGAAATTAGCTTGTTATTGTTGGGAAGTATATTGGATTAAAAAAGGCTGCACCTTGGAATCTCTCCTGCAACTTTTAAATCATATAAATTTAGTTTTGATAGCTTGTGTCAGTTATCAGGATTTCCAACGCAGTCTTGTTTTGGGGGGGTTTAGAGCTTATTACTTGATTTCTCGAGCAAAGAACCCAATCTTGTTTCTTATTATACTTGCCATTGAAACGCCTTAAGATCAATCTAGATCGTCAATAGCCATTCATAGTCCTTATTACGCATATATTTAACGAAAGATTTTTTATCTTTACATTTCAAGTTTTTCCTTGTATCAGCGTTATTCTACCTATCTCGAAGAAAACACATTCAATTCACAGATATCAAAATTTACAGCCATTGACCCAATACCAATGCCCTTAGTCAAGGCTATCTAACTACCACCGTTTTTTCTTTGAAGGTTGATACTTTGGGTTGTCCGAACATGGATATCTTTTGATTTGTCCTTGCTTTGCTTGAACTCAGAAATCTACTTAATAGGAATACAATGATGAGTCTGCAAAAGGTGTGTGTCTCCTTGCAAATGCTTCCCATCTTTTGCAAATATTTGATAATGGAACAGTTTTTTTCTTTTTTTTTAATTATCCTTCAAAGGTCATCATCTGTAATAAACTAGTGGAATTTTAGTAAGCTGTTAGATAGACATGTTTTTATTGTTATTCTATTTGGCAGGAGTCTAGAAATGTTTAAATGATCATCGTAATTCTAAGAATTAGTATACAAATTGAGATTATGCCTGCAATTATTGATATAGCGAATAGAAAAATAGAAAACATCCTTTCCATGAAAGTAAGTCGAAGAAGCAAATATTCCTGCAAATATGTATCAACACAAGTAACGTTTCTAGAAAACCTTTCAAAATTAAATGGGAATTAAAATCTGAAATTCATTGCTCAGTATCAACTATAAATGAAAGGACAATTGAATTTCAATTTCTAGATAACAAATGTTAAAAAATTACTGATTTTCATTCGTTAGTGTAATTGAAATGACATCCTTCATATATACCTATGTAATTCGTTAAATTGTCTGTCTCTTAAAGCTGAACAGATAAAAAATGTAAACGAAACCTTTTTCAGCCGTTGAAAACTAAACTTTATACAGAAGGAGTCAAAGTTGAACTCTTTATTTCATATATGTCAAAAATACCTTTACGCCAGCGTAGTTTTTCATGTTTGTTATTCTCAATAAATGGCCAATAGATCCTTCTTCTATCTAAAATAGCTACGGTACACTTAAATAAAGCCCACAATGTGAGAAAAAAATAGAATGAAAATTTGAATGACAGTAAATCTCACTCACATCAAACACCCATTGAAATGTGCTTGTGAATTCATACTATAAACTTTGACCTTTTCAAAGTTATCGTTTTGTCATTCATCTTAGCATCATACGTTTATTTCTCAACTGTTATTTCAATATTCATCTTTATTGTTTATTTATAGTCCTCAAAATAGAAAGAGAGAGAAAATAATGACTATTCAAAGAATGGGATGAATCCGAACAGATTAAATATCTTTATGCAGACTGTCCCATAACATAAATTTAGAGAACATACCATTGCTGCTGATATATGACACCTCGTATATATTTCTTGTAAACGATAAAGGATGAAAAACTTTACAACTAATAAAACCTAATAAAGACTTTTTTTTTTTTTTTTTTTTTTTTTTGAAAAATATAAACGAAACAAGCATTTCACTGTTTCTTTTTTCTTTTCTATTTTATGCTTCGTTTGAAGATAGCATCTCCTTTCTCGACATATTCATTCTCTAACATTGAGAAGTAGAAGAATTTACTTTTTAATTAAAGTTACGAACACATAATATACAACGGAAAATAACAATAAAGGCAACAGACCGCCTTTTATTTTTCATTTTTAACTATAATTTCTTCCATCTCTGAAATGAACAGCATTAAATGTAAAAAATGGCACTCACTTTGAAAAATTAAGTTTTCATAAATGCCCTTATCATTGTTTCATAGGCTCGGTATCATCGATGCCCTAATTCTTAATTTATTTACCAATTCATTTCTTTTGTTTGCATATATTAGCGAGGTTTTAGACTGGTTTATCTGTGGGTCCCAAATTTAAACTTCGCTCAAAGCTTGATAGATTTCACTGGCAAGGCACGAAGGTACTGTCCTTGTCAGCTGTAATTTTTTTTGGATTTGAGTTAAAGATGTCGCATGTTTATCTGCTGGATCTTCATCCCCAATTTCTTGAGCCTCGGTGGACCCAGTTTGAGTTGGCAAGGCCTTGAGCGCATATAATAAGTATAAATGTTATGCTTTAAAACGTTATATGGCGCCCTAGTAATAGGTCCTGTGCCTCTTCTGATCATGGGGGACCTTTAGCCCTATATAGTTTATGCATTCCATTTATATATACATTGGATACGTGAAGCTTCTATTTATTCTATTTACTTTACTTTTGATATCTCACGTTTCTTTTAGAAGAGAATCTCTGATTTAAAGGATTAGCAGTGCCTGCAATTGTAATTATTGAAAAATATTGATAAGGCAGTTAGGTAAAAATAACTAACAAGGATATATATATATATATATATATATATATATATATATATATATATATATATACCAAGGCACTTCCCCCAATTTTGGGGGGTAGCCGACATTAAACAAATGAAACAAAAAAGGGGACCTCTCCTCTCTACGTTCCTCCCAGCCTGACAAGGGACTCAACCGAGTTCGGCTGGTACTGCTAGGGTGCCACAGCCCGCCCTCCCCCGTTATCCACCACAGATGAAGCTTCATAACGCTAAATCCCCTACTGCTGCTACCTCTGCGGTCATCTAAGGCACCAGAGGAAGCAGCAGGGCCTACCAGAACTGCGTCACAATCGCTCGCCATTCATTCCTATTTCTAGCACACTCTCTTACCTCTCACACATCTATCCTCCTATCACCCAGAGCTTTCTTCACTCCATCCATCCACCCAAACCTTGGCCTTCCTCTTGTACTTCTCCCATCAACTCTTGCATTCATCACCTTCTTTAGCAGATAGCCATTTTCCATTCTCTCAACATGGCTAGACCACCTCATCATATTCATATCTACTCTAGCTGCTAACTCATTTCCTTCACCCGTGATTATTGTCATGCTTACCAATGGCTGCATTATACTAAGGCTATTATTATTATTATTATTATTATTATTATTATTATTATTATTATTATTATTATCATTATTATTATTATTATTATTATTATTATTATTATTATTATTATTATTTACGACTTAGAGAAATGCTTTAGAACCACATTCCTCAGAAATCCGTTGGGTCCTTGTAGACTAAATAAAGAATTGTGTACCTGCTGGTTGGACGACTATATTGAGTATCCGATGTAGAGAATGAAAAGAGGCAAGTAACTTGATCTTTTGCAGCCACCCCATCTACGAGGTCAAGATACGTTTAAACAGGGTATTATTCTTATCGTTGTGAGCAGCATTGATTTTTATATTTAATTTTGTTAAATCATATCTATTGCACTGGATTGCCGGTTGTATTTTGTAATGGTAGGTAATATATTTGCTTATCATGTGTTATATGACTGTGAATACGACAAACCATCTAAACATTTACTGATACGCAAATAAAGTCAATAACTTTGCTGGAGTCATCGAATGAATGTGATCACATAGTTTCATTTAAAGTCAATTAACTCTTAGCAATTCATTCATACAAATACACACGCCTACGTACACAATCAAAATAACTACCTCTAAACTTGCTTGAAAGGAAAAAGAGTACTTTTCAAGTTAAATGTCGCTATTTTTACCATTGTAAAAGTTACATGCCTTTAATTGTTGTAATCTTAAAATGCCCAATGACCATGGTTAATAATCACGTAACAGATCTTAATCGAAAATATCGTTCAGAATAGTATACTTTTATTATAAATCGCATGGTATTTTTTGTTCTGAAATACGCTGTGAATACTATAATTGATTATATGGCTCTAAAGACTTTTAACAATTATTGATGGTATGTGAGGTAAAGCTAAAATTCCTTGAAGAAGTTTACTGGCACAAAATAATTTCGTGCATGACTGATCAAGCAGTTACTTTGAGGGAAAATCTTTTAAAACACTTCTATATATAACTAACAAAAAACGAAATCTGTCAACATATTGTTTATAAAGCCTAAAAGTAATTGTTTTTACTTGCTTAGGTAAGAGGATTGTCATCAAAGTCTCATAAAGAGACCATTCAGCTTAAGGTACTTCGTCTATCCCTTAAAGCTGATTAAATAAAGACTATATAGGAACGTTCTCCCTCCTGATACAAACTCTGTTTTATAAACCAAGTATCAAATAAAGTTTTTTTTTTTTTTTTTTTTTTTATTCCCTGTACATCAAAATCCTTTTGAACCGAAGTTGCGTTTTTCAGTTTATGGTTTTCAATCAATGACCAATAAATCCCTCTCCTTTCGGGAATTGCTCCAATACACGTGAATAAACTTACGTTCCCAAAACGACAAAGAGTAAAAATGGAATCGAAAACTGAATGGCAGTAAATCTCGGTGATACCATACATAAATTGGATTTTGTGCGTGAGCGCGCGCGAGCGTACTCGCTTGTGCAATCAACTTTGACCTTCTTTTATTCAGTTAGTTGTTCATCTACTTTAATATTCTGACTATATTTTCCGTTTGTTCTTTTATGAGCATTTAAAAGAGCTTTTATTTGTATCGTATATTGACGGTTTATATTTACAGAATGAATGAAAAAAAAAAAAATAATATTTAGCAAAATTTGTTGAATACAAACTAAAAACAATGAGTTTTCATTATCAGATTCTATTTTTTGGACTATTTCTCAGCTTTTATATTGTGAATATGAAATTATTTACAATGAACACAACAAATATAACTTAGGAAAAAAATGCAAACAATATCACACACTAAGGCCCCGACCTTTTTCCTTTCGCTTTATTATCATATTAATTTGGTTTTGAGACCCCATCTTTCCTATGAATCTTACTCACTCATCTAAGGGCATGGAATAAACGGTTTCATCCAAAAAATTCTGTGATGGGATGTTAAGTAAAAAATATCATCATATTACCGTAAGTTACTGCTATTTAAACCATGCTTTTTCATGGTCACTCACAACCTGACTTTAGGTTTTTACCTTTATTGGGACTCACTGATACTCCAAGTCAAATGACTTGTATCGCTCTCTGGCAACCGTAACAGAAAACTATACTGCAGTAAATGTGTCAGGTCACCTATCTAACTACTGATCAGACATTGACGCCAGTAAGGAAATCATCTTCAATAAAAATTGCTTCAGAGAGAAGCTGTGTTCCAAAATCATATATATATATATATATATATATATATATATATATATATATATATATATATATATATATAATATATGTATATATATATATATACATATATATATATACATATATTTATATATATATATATATATATATACATATATTTATATATATATATATATATATATATATATATGTATGTATGTATGTATGTATATATATGCATATATAAGCATATATATATATATATATATATATATATATATATATGTATATATATATATATATATACATATAAATATATATATACATATATATTTATTTATATATATGCATATATATGTATATATATACATACATACATACATATATATATATATATATATATATATATATATATATATATATATATATATATACATATATATATATATGTATATATACATATATATATATATATATATATATATATATATATATATGTGTGTGTGTGTGTGTGTATATATATATGTATGTATATGTGTAAATATATATATATATATATATATATATATATATATATATATATATATATATGTATATATATGCATGTACTGTATATATATATATATATATATATATATATATATATATATATATATATATATATATATATATATATATATATATATTTATATATATATACATCATTGGTCACTACTGCGTAAAAATGTAAATGTGTGCTATGCTGATTCGAAATCAGACGTCATGTTAGAAGTACTACCATCTCTACGACAGTCAACCATCTCATACTTTAGAATATGCAATGGTGATATAATACAGCATATGAAGAAATATTCAGCAATTTTGTGATCTTCCCAGTAAATAGTTTCATGAGAATAATATAATTTTCATTCATTGGCACCAAGCAGGAGTTTAAGTGCACGCTATTTTTATAACCCTCCCTCTTGTATTTTTGTTTTAAGTTTTTATAGTTTATACTGTAAATAAAAGCTCTATTTTAATCTCGTTACTGTTCTTAAAATATTTTGTTTTAATTGTCTATTGCTTCTTATTGTTTATTAATCTCACTATTTCCTTTCCTCCCTGGGCTATTTTACCCGGATGTATTCCTTGGGTTTATAGCACCCTGCTTTTCCAACTAGGATTGCAGCTTAGATGTTGATAATAATAATAATGATAATAAAAGGTCACCTCCATGATATGACGAATTATATTTGCATTCTAATCCTTTAAGTATTTCCCTACAGCAGCTGTATCTAAGTTACACTGTTTAAGGTAGGTTCACACCTACGCACTTTTTTGTTGCGTAGTGTTGCGTAGGTGAAAGCACCCATTTTTTGGCCAATGTCGCGACGTGAGTATGCGAGGTCTTGTGACAGGTCACGAGATGGTTTTGCGATTTCTTACACAGTGCCACGAAGGTGTCACGAGGTGAGGCGAGGTGTTTATGACCTTTTGCAATATAATGACGCAGTGTTGCAAGGTGCCTTAAGCAGTGTTGCGAGGTACCACAAGGTTTTTTAAGAACCTTCATGTGTTACGAAGTGTCACATAAAAAGTACCCAAGCTACCAGAGGGATATATATAGCGCTCAAGGCCTTTGGAAGTCACTACTTTACTGACCACCATAGAGGATGGATCAAAAGTACTGCACAAGACGGGAGGCAGACAACATAATTGCCAGTATTCTTATTGTAACGGCTGCCTATACCTTTGAGAACTATCCCGAAGAACAATCAGTGGAACCACTTATACAAGTACAAGAAAGAAGAAGAAGAGCAATAAGAATGATGTGGTGCCAAAAATGGTTGACGAGGACATCCATACATGGAGATTATGACCAGCTGCTACAAGAACTACACCAAGAAGACCCTAGGGGATACAAGAACTTTGTCCGGATTGAACATGGATTGTTTGCGGAGATGGTAGACCGCATTTTTCCAATGCTCACCAAGAAACAGACAAGAATGAGAGATCCTCTAACAGTGGGATTGAAGTTGGCTGTCACCCTCCGCTTCCTGGCAAGTGGGGATTCCTATATAAGTCTGTAATACTGTTTCAGAGTTTCCAAGAGTGCGATTTGCATATTTTGCCTGAAGTGTGCAAAGACATCATTGACACCTACTAACATGAATTCCTAAAGTAGCCAAAAACTCCCGAGGAGTGGAAAACAGTCGCCGGAGTCTTCGCAAATATGTGGAACTACCATAATTATGGAGGGGCACTTCATGGAAAGCATGTCCCTAAAAAGCACAGGAAAGGAGGATCACTATATTATAACTACAAGAAATTCCATAGCATAATACTCATGGCCGTAGCAGATGCAAAGTACAATTTCCTGTGCATCGACGTAGGTGCTGAAGGAGGTGCTGCTGATGAGGAACCTGGAGCAAGTGTAACCTTCATCATGCCATCGAGCAGAACCGAGTGGGATTTCCTGATGATAGCACTCTGCCAAATGATGACACTCCAATCCCCTTCCACATGATAGCATATGATGCCTTCGCCCTCTAGACAACGCTGATGAAACCATACTCCCACACATCACAGGCTTACCATGAGAAGATCTACAGCTACAGGTTGTCTCTCACTCGTCGTGTGGTGGAGATCGCATTCAGTATTCTGCAAATGAGATTCCGAATCTTTGGAGCCACATTACCATAGGAACCTAAAGTAGTGCAGCTGATAACCATGTGTGGATGTATCTTACACAATCTCATACTCTACCACTATCTCTTCGCTCTTAACGACGTCAACCACGAATATACTCAGCAAACATGCTGCATAGAACTTGGAGGGAGGAGCCGAATCTCATGGAACGACTAATGCGCCGAAAGGGATCAATCTACTCAAGACAATCAAAGGCAGTCCAAGATTACTTGTCCTACTACTTTTCTTCAGAAGCATAAGCAGTACCTTGGCAAGAGAGACTTGTCTATCCCAGAGGACGACTAACACAATAGATGCCTCAAATGAATATAAAATGCCTTTCCCTGAATTAAAATGTCTTAAGTCCAAATTGATATCATTGTACAGTACATTTCAACTTTGAAAATTTTATTGTATATTTAAAGTTTTGCTATTCTCTGTATATTTCAATCTACTGCTCATCACTGCTTATCATTGACTTATGATTTTGTTAATAAATGTATAATGTGTTTTCAAGTTTTTAATTTTTCCTTTCAAACTAAGATTTTTTTATGTTCTTGGTAATGCTATTTATTAGACATTCCTTATATAATAAAAATTTGTGCTGTTCATTGTACATTTCAACATAGTGATTTTCATTGTACATTTCAACTTTGTGATTTTAATTATATATCTAAAGTTTTAGCTATTCTCTGTATATTTCAATTTACTCGTTTTTCAGTGGTTAATATTGGTTTAGCAAGAGAGATTTGTTGATAAATGGATAGGGTCAGGCAAAATGGTCTGACACATTTGTAGGTTTAATAAAAGGCAAATAAAGTAAAGAAACAAAAAAGTTTTTTTATTTTTGAAAAGTACATATAATGCCATTCTTTTTCATTACGTTTTATAAATTAAACTAGTCAAATGGGATCCATTAGTGTCCACACACTGTCGAAGGCGTTCACGAATGTCAGATCAGTTTGCCTGACCCTGTATAATGTGTTTTCAAGTTTTTCATATTTCATTTCAAGCTAAGATTTCTTTTTATATGTTTCGTAATGCTATTTATCAAACATTCTTTATACAATAAAACTTTTTTTTTCCATTTTACATTTCAACATAGTGATTTTACTTGTTCATTTCAACTTCATGATTATTTGAATGTATATCTAGAGTATTTACTATTCATTGTTTGTTTTAATTTATTACTTTTCATTGACTTAGCAAGAAATGTTTTGTTAATAAATTGAATGTGTTTTAAAGTTTTCAAGTTTTTCATTTGCCATTTCATACTAAGCTTTCTTTTTATAAGTTGGTTAAGTTATTTCTTTATTCAACCCTTGTGTAATCAAACTGTGCTTTTCATTGCACATTTCAAGTGATTTTCATTGCATATTTCTATTTACTGATTTTCATTGGCTCTACAAGAGAAGTTTAATGAATAGATTTCATGTTTTTAAGGTCTCTCTTTCTCATTTTATTTTAAATTTTTCGGTCTTTTCAAGATATAGTTTGTTCATCATTTAAATAAAAATATCTATCATTTATATAAAAACATATGTGATTATAAAAGGTTATGTTTTATAGAAAATATTGTTATTTATAATAAGTGCAAGATTTCTTTTTATGTTTGGCAATGCTATTTATTAATAATTCCTTATATAACAAAAATTTGTGCCTTTCATTGTACATATCAACTTTGTTTTTTCCAACTGTATATTATTATTATTATTATTATTATTATTATTATCATCATCATTATTATTTTCTAAGCTACAACCCTAGTTGGAAAAGCAAGATGCTATAAGCCCAGGGGCTCCAACAGGGAAAATAGCCCAGTGAGGAAAGGAAACAAGGAAAAATAAAATATTAAGAACAGTAACAACATTAAAATAAATATTTCCTATATAAACAATAAAAACTTTAACAAAACAACAGGAAGAGAATTAGATAGAATAGTGTGCCCGAGTGTACCCTCAAGCAAGAGAACTCTAACCCAAGACAGTGGAAGACCATGGTACAGAGGCTATGGCACTATCCAAGACTAGAGAACAATGGTTTGATTTTGGAGTGTCCTTCTCCTAGAAGAGCTGCTTACCATAGCTAAAGAGTCTCTTCTACCCTCACAAAGAGGAAAGTAACCACTGAACAATTGCAGTGCAGTAGTGAACCCCTTGGGTGAAGAGGAATTGTTGGTAGTGTTGTCAGGTGTATGAGGACAGAGGAAAATCTGTAAAGAATAGGCCAGACTATTCGGTGTATGTGTAGGCAAAGGAAAAGAACCGTGACCAGAGAGAAGGATCCAATGTAGTACTATCTGGCTAGTCAAAGGCCCCCATAACTCTCCAGCGGTAGTATC
>NC_090728.1:100371390-100391390 GCF_036898095.1 Palaemon carinicauda
TATATATATATATATATATATATACTGCATATACTAGTAAGGCAATTGACGGCAGAAACAAAAACATTTTGCACTATATTTGAACAAACCTTTGGGGAAACCATTTTTCCCATCATTGGGGCTAAATCATAAACATTAACACAAATTGATAAACATTAATATTTCAAATCAGTAAAATTTAATTTATGAGGCAAGAATCATAAAAACTGTATTGAAATAAGATGAAATACAATGTCACTCAGGCAAAATATAAAGATACCTTAATCAAAACAAATACATATAGAAATACCCTGAAATAGAATAAAATAATTCCCATAATATAAAAGGACAAAATCTAAAGGCAACACAAGGAAGCAACTTCCTGAGTGAGGAAAAATCGTAGACTAGAAAATTAAAAGTTGGGGAGGGCTCGACGGCAGTTTGTTTACATGGTAGTTAAAAGATTATTTGACAAAGATAAAGATCTGTTAGACAATATGTAAAGGAACAGAGGTGTTGAGGGATTTGGAGTTGGGGATGGTTGTTTAATGAAAAGTGACTCGAGGGAAAAGGTAGAGTATAGCTTTTGTATTACCTGATTTTGCTAAAATTTTGAAATTGAAATAATTAATTATTATCATTATTACCTGTTAAGCTACAACCCTAGATGGAAAAGCAGGATGCTATAAGCTGGAGGGCTCCAACAGAGAAAATAGGCCAGTGAGGAAAGGAAATAGGAAACTCCAAGAAAAATGATTAACAATTAATATGAAATATTTCAAGAACAGTAACAAGAGTAAAATAAATATTTCATATATAAACTATAAAAACTTTAGAAAAAACAAGAGGAAGAGAAATAACATAGAGTAGCGTGCCCGATTGTACCATCAAAAAAGAGAACTCTACCCCATGACAGGTAAAGACCATGATACAAAGGCTATGGCACTATCTAAGACCAGAGAACAATGGTTTGATTTTGGAGTGTCCTTCTCCTAGAAGAGCTCCTTACTATAGCTAAAGAGTCTCTTCTACCCTTGCCCTGAGAAACGTAGCCACTGAACAACTATATTGCAATAGTTAACCCCTTAAGTGAAGAAGAATTGTTTGGTAATCTCAGAGTTGTCAGGTGTATGAGGACAGAAAAGAATATGTAAGGAATAGGCCAGAGTATTCGGTATATGTGAAGGCAAAGGGAAAATGAGCCGTAATCAAAGAGAAGGATACAATGTAGTACTGTCTGGCCAGTAAATAACCAAAACACTCTCTATCGGTAGTACCTCAACGGGTGGCTGGTGCCCTAGCCAACCTACTACCTATAGATTGCTTTCATTCTATGCGTGATTACAGATAGAGGAAAATTCAGTTCAATGAATAACACCTTCCATGTGATTCTAAAATGTTACCCAGTCACCTTGAATAACACTCAAGATAAAAATTCAAAGTGTTTACCGTTGCATCACCCCGCAAAAGCATTGGCAAAATTAAATCAATCATTAAATTTTTCTATGAAAGCCAAAAAAGAAAAGTCACTAGTTCCAAATAATCCTCTTTAGCCTGAAACACAGTGGACTAGCAAATATAAGAGCATTCGAATATTCAAAGAGAATTTTGAAGTGTTTTAGAAACACTTTTCAACAACAGGAATTGGAACTGGATGACAGACTGTATATCAGTTGTTTTATCTTTCTACCTCGCCTGCTTTTTAATTTTGTTTAATCATAATATCTTATTCAGTTCTTCTTGAACGAGTCGCCCAAGCTTCACAAACAGTTCAGCTTGTCCCCCCATAGGTACAGGAAAACATTCACCAGTTGAATATTACTAATGTACACCGTAATAAAGTAAAAGAATAATTCAGGAAGAATAGTTTTGAGAAGGTAACCTTACTGGCAGAAAAATTAAACATTGAACTCGGGGTAAAATAGTGTATCAAGGCAATGTGGTACATATACTCATCGCAGTGATTAACAAACAACCAATAGGGAGAAATAATTCCGGCTGTGGGTGTATCTTCCATACATCGATTCTCTAATTAGTTCACTGGACTTCGATTTTATGAAAAGAACAGTGCACACTTTGACCTTTCTTCACTTCATCCTCACGTACTTCTATGAATTTTACACACACACACACACACATACATATATATATATATATATATATATATATATATATATATATATACATATATATATATATATTTATATATATACATATGTGTGTATGTATATATATATATATATATATATATATATATATATATATATATATATATATATATAAACAATAAATGCAGAAGATTCTAGTCGACTGCAGGACAAAGGTCTCAGACGTTTCAATTCATGTGTGTTTCACGCATGCCAATGCGGTTTAGAGATGGTGAGAGATTTTTGTTTGATCACTCACAGCAAACCAACCTAGTTTGGATGGCCCTGATTAGTACAACTTTCCTGATAATAGCGATATATAAACAATTTCACCACGTTAAGTTATCCCTATATATATATATATATATATATATATATATATATATATATATATATATATATATATATATATATATATATAAGAGCATACATATATACATGTAAAGTATACATACTGTACAGTATATATACAAGCATATGATTGTATAGTGTGTACATTTATACAGATAAATTTAAACACACACACATACACACACACACATATATATATATATATATATATATATATATATATATATATATATATCAAAACTGGGGTAGAATAGATGAAAGGGGTTATTGCTATGATTTTTCTTGTTTATATAGTAAAATATTCCTTAGTGCTAATCGTGACATTAATTCTTCCTTTTATTTCTATTATCATCACTATCATCCTCCATTTGTGTGGTTTTGTATATGTCTCGGATATTTCTTATTTTCTTTCCTTCCCGTTTCCTAATCCTAATGCTCATTTTGTCTTTCACTCACTCTCCTCTTGCTGCTTCAACTTCTCTGCTTCTCTTCCTTCTTACCCCCTCCTCCTCCTCTTCTTCTTCTTCTTCTTCTTCTTCTTCTTCTTCTTCTTCCATTTTCCACTTCAGAGGCGTTGAGATGAAGGCCAATTTCCTTTCCTTTCAGCCAGAAACTTCTCTCAAACGCCTCCTCTTATAGATTCGGAAACCAAAAACTTCCCTTTTGTAACTCCCCAAGAATTCTCCCCTGCCTCCCTTCCTCAGTTGCTGGGGATGATGATATCTGTATCTCTTTTATCATTATTGTTACACCCATGACTCCCCGCTCCCTTTCCCTCCCTCCCCTACACTCCGTCTCTCCCACACCAGGAATGGTCCAGAAATCTCTATCTGTTTGTGGCCATTTTCTATTTGCTTGGAGCACTCGCTGTTTACCTGGATCTTTCTTTCTTTTTTTTTCCTTCAGTTTTTCTTTTCATGAGCGTTATCTTCTTATTACATCCTTGAGTCTAATCCTTGTTCTAGCCGGAAGGAAAATTCGAGGAAATGTTTATATGATGAATGTTCAACAAAGTTTTCTGGAACAATTATAATTTCATTGACAAAACCCATTTGATTCAGCCATATTTTCTCATATACCACAAGTAAAAGAGATTTTCATCTGAAACAGTTTATAAGACGCTTGCACACCGAATACACACACACACACACACACACACACACACATATATATATATATATATATATATATATATATATATATATATATGCTTGTATACATATATATATATATATATATATATATATATATATATATATATATATGCGTGTGTGTGCTTCTAGTATGTTATGATCCCCATACAAGGATCTAATATTATCGTCCAACATCCCAAGACAACATTGCAATCCTGATTGATTTTGCTCATTCCCAAAGAACTCGAAGACAACTGTAACCATGACATACCATTTTATAAAATACGACAACTAATTCAGCCATTAAGATATGACTTTCCTCGAGATTACGTGTTTTCACGTTTAAGTCACATTTTGATACACAGGTTATCACAGACAGAAATAAATCAATTCTAAAATCCCAGAAACATATCTAAATTTTGAAAATAACAAAGAAATTTCATTGATGATAATTTTCCATGAAACATCACCTGGTCCAAAGGTCATCTCCATCTGCCTCACGAGAATAAATTGGATCCTCAGGGCTTGGACTCTGGCGTTGCACACGGCGCCCGCAACCATTTCTGCATTGTGATCCTAATTACTTCATAATGATTAATATTACAGATGACTTAGTTATACTGAAATAAATCACCTAGAAGCTAGCTGTATGGGATAAATTTTCATAGATTTGATGAGCATTACACGACAGCAAGCTACAGTACATTCAATATCCAGGAAGGGAAATTCATTAGCAACCCTCTGGAGCTCTCACCGAAGACGTAGGACTTTATTTCGGTAACTTCAAATGAGATTAATCAGTCTGTCGCAACCAATTCTAGTTCTTTATTATTTTTCATTTTTACTTATTTGAATATTCAACATTTGGTATTCTGTCTGTTCAAATGCGTTGACCTTTGTGGAAGTTGGAATGTATAAAACTAAAGAATAATTTCTAATGTGAAAACCATATGAAAAATTGCAATAACTTGATATCCAAAAAAAAAAAAAAATATAAGATTCCGCAGTCACCTTTAATGCATAAGGAGTACTGCAGCAACTATATAGTTTTGATGATAATTAACTTAAAGCTGTACAAGAGGAGACTCGATTATTATGTTAGAAAGTCCCTCTTTGAAATAAATGGGACCTGAAGAGAGATACTCTTTGACCTTTTTCAGAAAGAAGACGTGGGCAATCATATTTCCCCATTATTGATAAACTGATAATTGAAACAAATCGATAATAAACGCTTTCTCAAGCATGATCTTGATTAAATCCCCCTTTAGGGTTTCGACTAGGGCATAGGGGGGAGTATATCATCTCTTATCGAATGGTAATCTAAATTAAAAAAGTAAATTCCAGATACTAAAGAAGAGCCCAATGGTAACATAGTAATTCAGGTGATCCTAAAGAGCATCTTTGAAATCCTTGGTCAAATTCTTCAGCTTATTTTAAGTTCATGAAGCTGACAGGTCGTAGAATCTTTTACCAATGACCCACCTCAGGAGACTATTGAGATCATCTTAATAGACAGAGCTGGTCTTACCCTCTTCCCATCTGTGAAAAGTAGTTGAAGGAATTATTGACACCATATTCATTACAGACGCCCCAACCCCCTCACTATCTTATACAGAGGAAAATGCTTCAATATTTACATAAAGTATATCATTATCAACACCTGAAGCTATTTGCTAACAAATACATGGCCTCCATAGAAGACTGGACCTTCAGCAGCCAATATAAACCAGTAATTTTTGCAAGGAACATGGACATCTTTATCGCCACCAAATTAACCAATGAATAAAAAAATCGAAGTGCCACAAAAGCAATACCTTTCCTACCTTGATGTCCTTGATAAGAAGAATACATTGCTTATCACATCACCTCCACAAACTCTACACATATTACTCACTCTCTCCCTTCACTGAAATACCTGAACAGCTTTCAGTGCAGAACTACAACCCATGAGGCCGATGTTAGTAAATAGTGGACACCTAAGCAGTATGAAAGAAGACATCATAAGATAGAAATTATGCTAATTCCACACATAAGTCAAACGACCAGAGAAAAGAAGAACAATACTTTTGAAAATCCGCCTGAAAACTGTCTATGGGATAGAGTCCTAGGGATGGGTAAATACCATCTGAAGGATCATCCCTAAAGGTCTATTACCAAAGAAACTATTAAAAAGATTTTGCCTTCTATTCCCCTAACGTGGTGGCGCTCTGGTGATGAGAAGCAGTACCAATCCCAGAAAACCCAATAAAACGATGATAAAGGATGTATAAGAATTCAAATGTTCAAAAGGGGCATGCAAGCCATTTATCAGACACTCCTGGATGACCCTGAAGTGGTTGACGTCAAGCGTATTGTAACAGTGTAGTCATACACCAATATTTTGTGGACAGTATTCACGAAGAAAATGGCTCTCTTCATTAATGTTCCCTTCAACAGTGGATCAAAAACTGTGGTTCAGGGATAGTTTTCATGGGGCCACAAACATCTTCCAGACTAGATTTAAAAAGAATTAAACAATAATGCTATAGGTCCGCATCTTTTTAATGTATACATCAATGATATTAATCATAAACCAAACAATTTTAAGGTTGGTTGTTAACTGGCTAACACACCGATGAATAATTTCTTCTTTACGATGTACCAACGGTGTGTCACACAATCGTACATAGAAACGACATTTCATTTTGTGTATATATTATGCTTGTATCTTCGCTCTCCCCTCACACTAAAAAGAACCTGAAATAACATGACTGTTTTTCTCACTGTTAACTGTTAACCGATGCGGTGTCGGTTGAACAGGAAATTTCCTGTTGTACTGAATCTGAAATAACGTGTCTGTTTTTCTCACTGTTAACTGCTAACCGGTTTCGCATCAAAGGCGTGACTCGCTCAACCACCAAAGCAGTTTATGTTCTCTTGGTGATACCCGAGGACACCTTCCCAGAAATATCCGACTGGCTTTGTGAACAAGGAGACACCCCAATAGCGTATGATGCCCCCAAAACATACCTTCTGCAGCAGTACTCGCCGTCGCCAGCCGCCCGTATAGCAAAGCTTTTTCAGCTCTCTCAACAACCATTGGGGTACCAAAGGGCTTCGCTTGCCCTCAGGGAAATGACCAGTATCGCTCGCCTACAACCTGCCGCACACGGCTCTCCTAGTGAGGTGAACCTACTTCGTGCCCTTTGGATACGCCGTTTACCCGAACCTGTACGCGCTGCCATACCCGATGTCGATAGTTTACCCATAAAGGACTTGATGACCAAAGCCAACGCCCTTATGGACAGCCACTTCAAGACCTCCATCAATGCCTCCACTCCTGACGAAGAGGACGCTAATTCAACGTCAACAGAATCTGACGGGAATGCCGTAGGATATACACGCCTACCCCGTGACGTGCCGAATTAGCGACAAAGCCACCCACCACCCACCACTCGCTCGCGCCCCAACCAACGACTTCTACAGCCACTTACTGCCTCCCATCCGCCGCTGTTTTGCTATGACCACAACAGATTCGGGGCAACCGCAAAGAAATGTGCCAAGGATTGTCAGAGGCCAAAAAACGTGTATGTAGGCCATCGCTCGTGGCGGTGGCCTCCTGTGTTTCTAATCTTTTCTTTTTACATGATGCAGGAACGGGCGTGCAATTTTTGGTAGACACGGGTGCTTGTCATTCTCTTTTGCCAAGGGAACTCTTCAGGACACGACGTAGTCTGTCTACGTCTGCCAACGTCCGCTTGGTAGCTGCCAACGGATCTGCGATACCCACCTACGGTTACGAGAACCTCACATTATCGTTTGGAAACGGTAAGTTTAATTAGAAGTTTCTCGTTGCTGACATCACATTGCCAATCCTCGGTGCAGATTTCCTCTCTCATTTCCACCTTCTGGTCGATGTCGCCCACCAACGATTGGTCAACGCAGACTCGTACTTGTCGACACCTCTTCAATCCACCCCCTCTAACCTCGCTCTCCATATCAGCGCACCCTTGGATGCCTACGCCCACCTCCTCACGTCGTACCTGGAAGTTTTCCGTCCAGAACTTCGCCAAACACCCACGGCTCATGCCAGGCACGGTATTTATCACCATATCAAGACGACGGGACCCGCAATCTTCGCAAAATTCAGACGTCTGGCACTGGAAGGATTGGCAGCCGCCAAACAGACTTTCGCCGAAATGGAGGAAATTGGTCTTTGCCAAAAGGCCTCCAGCCCATGGTTGTCACCCTTACACATCGTTCTGAAGAAAGACGGCTCCCTCCGTCCGTGCGGGGATTACAGGGGCCTAAACATGCAAACAGAACCGGATCACTACCTCCTCCCAAACATTTCTGACGTGACCTCCTACCTGCAGAAAGCGAAGGTTTTCTCTACGCTCGACCTCCTGAAGGGATATTATCAGGTGCCTATGAACCCAGAAGACATCCCCAAGACCGCCATCACCTCTCCGTTTGGTATATACACCTTCAATTACTCCTGTTTTGGCCTTCGTAATGCTGGGGCCATGTTTCAACGTCTCATGGATGGCATCTTAGGGGACCTCCCCTTCTGTGTATGTTATGTGGACGACATACTTGTGTTCTCCTCCTCAAAAGAGGAACACCTCCGTCACCTGCGCATCGTGCTCGACCGCCTGCAACAAAACACCCTTGTAGTCCAGTACGACAAGTGTACCTTTGGCGCCAACGAAGTGTCATTCTTAGGGCACCGTGTCACTCCACAAGGAGTTCATCCCTTCCCTGAGAAGGTAACAGCCGTTCAGGACTTCCCCGCACCCTTGACCATCATAGCTCTGCAGGATTTCTTGGGCATGATCAACTATTATCACTGTTTTCTGCCAGCCATTGCCGCCACTCTTGCTCCCCTCTACGCTTCCCTCAAGGGCAACCCCAAGGACCTGAAGTGGGGTCCCCTTCAAGAAGAGGCCATCTACAATGCAAAGAAGGCCCTATCAACCGCTGCGGCTCTCACTTTTCCTATCCCACATGCCCCTCTCCTTCTCTCCACCGATGCCAGCGACGTCCCTATTGGTGCAGTACTCGAGCAGGTGGTCAACGGCTCGCCCCGCCCATTGGCCTTCTTCAGCAGAAAACTGTCCAAGGCAGAATCGGGTTATTCTACCTTCAATCGCGAATTGCTGGCGGTGCCCTTGGCTGTCCGTCACTTTCGCCATTTCTTAGAAGGTATGCCCTTCGTCATTCGCACAGACCACATGCCTGTGGTGCACGCCTTCACTCGACAGTCTGATGCCTGGTCCGCCCGTCAACGCCGACATCTCTCCGCCGTGGTTGAATACAATTGCACCCTTCAATACGTCCCTGGGAAAATGATTCCCATTGCCGATGCCCTGACAAGAAACACGTTGGCTGCCATTCAACTGGGATTGGATTACAACGCCTTGGTTGAAGCCCAACGACAGGATCCAGAGTATCAAGCATGTAGGACATCCTGCACGTCCCTCCGTTGGGAAGACTTCCCCCTAGTAACGACATTTCATTTTGTGTATATATTATGCTTGTATCTTCGCTCTCCCCTCGCACTAAAAATAACATGTCTGTTTTTCTCACCGTTCACTGTTAACCGGTGCGGTGTCGGTTAAACAGGAAATTTCCTGTTGCATTGAGTTTTTGTATATAAAGGCAAGTGTTCTTTAATAAAGTTACTCAGTTGCTTTCTTCCTGTCTTTGAGTCACAACCTTCTCTCGGCTCGTCATAACGGATAATCTTAAATGACTTGTAGAGATTTGTGATAGATTTGCACATAATCACTTTATAATTTCCAGTACGGCAAATACAGTATTTGTGTATATACTACTAGAAATAAAAAGTTGATAGCTGTTCATCTGTGTATGCGGGTGACGAGAAGTTGAATATGTAGAATATCTTATATATTGAGGCTACCTGATTTCCTCCAGTTTTATTTATGATCAAGATATACAGAAGGAAATGAGAAAATTATGTTACACAGGAAATTCTCTGATATAAAAAAAAAATAAGTTTTGTAATAATGACGTGAAATGCACTCTTCTTAAGTCATTCTGTTACTTTTTGTACTGTGTGTCGCTTTGGTCAAAGTATAAAAAGTGGACCTATCAAATACTACCCGTAAGCTATGAAAGTATTATGCGACGACTGATGGAGGTTCTGCGGTACAGCAGTGCCTCAATTCTTGTTCGGATCTTTGGGAGTGTAAAGCTTAAAGGAGCTGAAGAGGACTGCTCAGTTTAGTTTCATGAAACATTGATGGGAATTACAAATTCCTCGTTTAAGGCCTCACGGGAATGATGTAGTCTCCTTTTTTCCACGATTAAATATCTCTGTTGGTTTTAGTGATATATATGAATATAAAAGGAACTGCATATATTATATAAAAATGAATGTATGTATTTATTCGTGTATGTATATGACATGGGGTATATTGAAATAAGCCTCTAAACATTTATATTTCTCCATTTTTTTCAAACTGTGATATCCTGGGGGTGTTACTTTAATATTTTAGGGTATTTTTGGCAAACTTTGGTGTTTTCATTCATTTACTTTTTTTCAACACTACTTGTCATGGCATATACCGAAATAAAGAGTATTATTATTATCATTTTTTATTATTATTATTATCTTTATAATATACGTATGTATATATATAAATGTATATATATATATATATATATATATAGAGAGAGAGAGAGAGAGAGAGAGAGAGAGAGAGAGAGAGAGAGAGAGAGAGAGAGAGAGAGAGAGAGATATTGGCGTGGAAGAAAAACCTCATTAGTCAGGTTATTGTGCGTTCAGTATGTGTATAGAGCTCCATTATGACTGTTTATTCCAATGGACTGCATGGAAAACTCCTGTCTTTACTCAATCATAGTGATAATAAAGTTACTGTAAAGGATTTATTTCAGAAGGGATCTAATGAGGACTTGATATACATGGTTATTTAGGATACTGTTAGTTTTGTTACGTATAGACGCTATGCCAGCATCACATACAGTACAGTTGTAATGCATTCGCCTAAGCATTCGTATGGCAGCAGATCTATCCCAACCGGGGACCGTGAGATTAAGCTGTTTACTAGGGAGGATACTGCTGTGGTTGAGCACCATAGTAAGGGGGTTGAGCTTGACTGGCTGACGATTTGTTGCACATCATTTTGAAATGCTGAAACTGAAACCAGACAATTTACCTTCACCTTTACACTTGTAACAGTGGAAATGCGTATCTCTACAATTTAATTTGTGATTATATGTTGATAATAGAATTCAACATAATCCTAACTCATCATGCTATATGCAAAATCTGTATCTTCGGGTCAATATCAACTGTTTCGTAGCTATTTCGGATTCTACTGAAAGAATTATAGAAGAAAATAATGCACCCATAACTGGCACGTAACTACAGAAGAGGAATGTTGGCAGAAGTGGCTTACGTGACCCAGTGATTCCATGGGGGTCTGCGGCGATCTACTGAACCTTCCTAGTCTATGATGTTTCCTTAGATAATGTTCTGCTACCATGTGAGTAATGGTGAAGGAGGAATGATGGAAACACAACTTAACCACTAATTAATTGATACCACACAACACAGGAATTACTCACCCCAGAAATATCGGTTACAGTTTCATTAGGAGAGCTTACTGTCAGATAACAACACCAACATTATTCCATATCCTTGGGAAGATTTATATAAAATCTCTGATGTTTTTTTAACTCTCCGTGTAAATGGTATCATAACTTTAGAATTGTTGTTTATGTGTGTATGTATATATTCATATATCTCTACTTATATATAAAAAGTCACATGTAAATATGTGTCTATGTGTGCGAATATTCCTATCTCTACGTTTTCATGTCTCTCTCTCTCTCTCTCTCTCTCTCTCTCTCTCTCTCTCTCTCTCTCTCTCTCTCTTATAGGTCTTTGAACCCTCTTTGTTCCTTCATAGCTGATATATCTCCCCATTAAACGACAGCGAACAAAAGATAATCATAGGTACAAGGAAAAATTGATATTGGCGATAACGAAAAATTGTAAAGTGCTAATTTCCCAGCCCTTGTAGAGTGCTTGCATAACATCAAGTGTGTAGTTTCTCAACAAAGCAGCTCTTAGGTAGATTATGAAGAGGGGCTGAACGACACGTCGAGTTACTTCATCTTAGATTTTCGTGCGTAGAACATCCAGGAATTTCTGTTATTTCGTCTTCATTCTCGTGACACACAAGGAATTTTTGCTTTCCTTCAAAGCTGAAATTACGGGTGTCCCTGCAAAACCGTAAAAATGCTCTGAAATTTTTTTTCACCAATGATATTATTATTATTATTATTATTATTATTATTATTATTATTATTATTATTACAGTGCATAAAATACCAAACTATAGCAAAAGAAGAATAGCATAACTGATTATGACCTAAAATACAATTTCAATTACATAAATTACGTCATGTTATGTTTTAAATGTATAGTATTAATGTTAACTATTGTTATATGATATGAATTCAGACATTACGTCAAAGAAAATGGTCTCTGTATTTGGAAAACCAGCATGAATGCTTGACTAAACAGCACTTACGGTTAGGAATATCGCCGAGCCATGTAATAACTTCATAGATTCAGTTCACAAAAGCAGACAGAGAGAGAGAATGAACAAGCAGAGGTTTGTTTGCAAGCACCAACTCGTTTGCTGTATTTCCCGAGAGAAGTCATAAAGATGTCAGTGTGAGCTGTGAACTCAGAGGGCTTGAAATGGCATAAATATTCCTCGTCTCCGCTGCTAATGTCCTCCAGATTTATGGTCGTCGTGGCTTCGTTTGTTTTATTCAGCTCGGATAAACTTGCTCAAGCGCACAAATTTGCATCGCTCCATTACTCTGTGAATCCTTTCAGCATAATGATGAGAGCAGATAGTACGAAATTGTAATGATCAAACATTATTGATATTCTTTACCTTTGCATTTTGATTAATTTTATAGCATTAGTTAGTAAATGAAGATACAGACTTACACTTTCCTATTCAAATAAAAACATCTGTCTAGACTACTATTTTAAAATGTCCGGGGCTATATTTTTGCTACCACGAAAGTGATCAGAGGGTGAATTTTATTGCGGCAAAGTTGTTTATACCCGATCTTTAAAGTTTATATAATCTTCCAAACGTCTATCTAATTTCATGTATCTAGCTCGATAAACAATTGCTTATTCTAGTAAACCGACTTAATCTAACAGTAAAAAAATGCTACAAAATATTGCATTTTGACGTTGTAGACTCTGATACAATGGAGTCAAAATAAAATTATATATTTTATTGAAATCACCTATAAGTATAAGAATATCTTTAGTTTTCCTTTCGTTATGCAATAGTTAAATGAAAGCGAAATTGTTCTGAGTAATAGTTTTTATTTTTTTTTTCCACTTCCCTAAACAGACTTGTCAGTCTATCCATTCATGCATTATACTTGCTTATAAAACAGAAGGATCTAATCTATGGGCATGTGCTAAGATCCAGGTCGTCCTCAAACGTTACCCGAATGGTGAAGAACCCCATAATAATATGATTTGAAAAAGAATAATGAAACCTATTTTTTTTTTATGCTTTCTTATTAGAATAAAGTTTTGTAGGTGACGTTAGAAGTCTGAAATTTAATACCCTAGAGCCGATAACTCAAAATGTCTAGGTTTCTATATTTATTGTACACATTGGGATACTGTATAAGAAACATCAATATTCACAAGGTCCTTTAAATATACTCGAAATCAACCTTGAATATTTACGAATTCAACACAGAATCATAGGTCCTAAATGCTTCATGTGATATCCAGTTGCCTTAAGTATCATATTTTTCTTTCGCTCATAATTATAAAGTGAAATTGTCTTTTCGTAATGGATTTGCTTTTTTAGGAGTATTCCGCTGACAACTTAGAAAGGTAATTAAACGAAGGAATTATGAAGTAAATTTCTATTTTCTGTAAAGCCATGTCACTATCTTATTCATAAATTATGTACCGCACAAAAGGCCATATCCATCGGTAATTGAGTAATTGGGAATGTTTATGTGTATGCACCATGAGACAAATGCCGGATGAACAAAATACTTTAGCATAAAAGCATTGAAATTTTATCAGCTTAATTTAATTTTCTTTTCGACAGACGCAACGACGACCGTTAAGATGGCCTCCGAATATAATCATGTAGTGATAGATATGGATTGTTGATGTATGAAAAATGCATTGGTGGTATTATAGATTTTTTTTTTAAATGCCCATTGTGTAATGACTTATGTTTACAATTCCTTATATTAACAGGATCCAAAATCCTGAGAATCTTTAGCTGCTGTTGTGGTAAAAATTTTGTATCTATCAAGAGAAACAGAAATTTTAAGGAGATCAAAGAATGAGAGGTTTCTAACAATCTTCCCTGAATACTTGTTGCAGCTGAAACACTTCAAGATTTCTTTACTTAGAATAAGGAACAATCTTTAAGCAATGGGAATTTTAAATGGTACTCAAGAAATATTAAGTCGGGGATATATACAATAATTTTTTAATAAAATAAAAACTATAATAATGAAATTTAAAAAATATTTCAAATGAAATTTACTAGGACAAAATTTATCTAAATGATTCATTATGATGGAATGAGCAAGACTTGTCTCCTTCTCTTGTTTTTATGAGATTGTATTATGGGCAGTTCCAGCGATTAACGTTAACAATAGGAAAAATTATTTACTATTACTAACTACTGCTGTAGAAAGGGATTTAAAGGTTTATAGGGCACTCATGAATGACAGAGGAAAGGGACAGTGACATTGCCCTAGCAAGCAGGACACTGCCCTAGAAACTGACCATATTATACATATGATCAAAGCCCAAGCCCCTCTCCATCCTAGTTAGGACCAGGGAGGGCCAGGCAATGGCTACTAATGACTCAGCAGGTAGGCTAGACCTATAGTCTGGTGATCACCAGGCAGGGATGGGTCCAATAGGCCACCACAATCAGATTATGCCCCTTCCATACAATCTTCTAATGGTTTCTAATTGTAATTTTGTAATATAGAATACTGCCCTTCGAAATCGTCTTCCAGGGAGGCTAGCTGGGACCATGTCTTCCTTTTTTGGGGCTGACAGAGACCTAACGGCAGGATCTTGCTCATGCGTACAAGATTCTGGTCTGCACACCAATGAAGAAAAAGAAACGGGGCTTTTTTTTTCTTGTATTCTCAAATGGACAAATGACATTTGACCAATCGCCAAGAAGGCCAGAGATAAATGATCAACTCTTTGAAACCTAGCAAGCGGTAGGCTAATGACTTGGAAGTGGAAAGATCGATAACGCGTGTGTAAGTGTGGTCAATAGATACATAAACAGATAGGAGCTAAGGATGTGGAAACTGAATGAAAGATCAAACTAAGCACAATGATATTTACAAGGTGAAGGTAATTATATAATTAGGCAAAAAGCCGACCTTCCAGGTATTTCTAAACTGCCAAACTAACCTTAAACTGTTTATCTTTCGTTTTTAATGCATATGCAATATAATATTTGTTCTTATTTCAAATGCTGAATTCTGATTACTGATATTTTTTCGCTGCTCAAAAGTCTCTGATACTTGAAATTCCTTATAAGCTCAGTTTATTCATAGTTTGACCTATAATTTGGTTTTTCATCTTAAGTGGTATAAAAAAGCATAACACTATGTTAGTTCTTTACAATTATGATTTGCATTAAAAATTATCTCGATAATTAACATTCGGTATGCTGAAACAATCTACCCAACAACAGAGACTCCAACTAATTTTAAGTAAATAAAATTATCAATAATCCACGGTATTTACTCTACAAATGGCCAACTTCGTAAGAATATATATATATATATATATATATATATATATATATATGTGTGTGTGTGTGTGTGTTATACATATATACATATATATATATATATATATATATATATATATATATATATATATATATATATATATATGTATATATATATATATATATATATATATATATATATATATATATATATGTATATATATAGATGAATAGATAGATAAATAGATAGATAGATATAATTATACATATATGCGCTCTTAAGTCTACGTATATAGTAAATAGTAGGTTGGCCAGGGCACCAGCCACCCGTTGAGATACTACCGCTAGAGAGTTATTGGGTCCTTTGACTGGCCAAATAGTGTTCAGGTTCAGGTTCAGGTTCTGGGGTGAGGCATAGCCTTTACAACGGCGCCTCTGTGTCTTTTAGTTTTGTGTGTTCCTTATTTTCACTAGTTTTTCTCTTTTCATCCACATTTGTTGTAGTATACTTTTCTTATTTTCAATATTCTCTTCACAAAAAAGGAATTTTCCAACTGTTTGTGCACTATCTTCTTCGTATGGTTGTTGAAGCTCGATTGCTTTTATTCTTATATCACTAAACTGTGGACAATATAATATAAAATGGTTAGCATTTTCTTCTACATCACAAAATACACAGTTTATATTTCCATCTTGGTGTCTGTTTCTTATATTCAAGCCCAATGAGTTTGTCCTTGCTCTAAATAATAAAATTGACGAAAATGTATTGTTATACACTTCCTCCTCCTTGATTTCACTTTTCCAGTTTTTATACAAAATTAAACTCTCCTTACACTCCATTTCACTCTTCCATTTGCTTGTGTCCCATTCTCTTGTTCTCTTCTTTATGTCCTCTTTCGTACATCTCTTGACTTCTCTCATCGCCATCCCACATTCTTCAGCATACTTCTTCACATGCATCCACCACTTCCTCTCTTTTTCTTCCATATCATTGACTATTGCTGTAAGTAGGTCCTTTTCTCCCTTAAAAATGCTATTAAGGTACCTCAGCTTACCATCCATTACCCTTGTTTTCATAGCAGATGCTCCTACATCCCCTCTCAAGGCTACAATTGCTGTATTCTTTACAGCCCCTAACATCCTTCTATACACTCCATTCTCTATCCTCTGCAACTTTTCTATTTCCGTTTCTGTTAAGTTAATCACATTTGTTCCATATAATATAGAAGGTAGTGCTACACTTTTCCAGTATGTTTTCCCTATCAGTATCTTATTACAACTTTTTTCTATGATCGAATATGTAAGATTGGCTAGCTTTTGCGCCTTAACTATCATTTCACTTTTCTGTGTTTTGAACATATTCCTACCATCATCTACCTTGATACCTAGGTATTTAATATTGCTTACTACTCTTATTCCCTCTATATTATCTGGTTTCTCCTTCATATTATATATAAGTACGCTACTTTTGTCTCTATTTATGTCTAAACCACACTGCTTTCCTATATCTATCACTTTCCTTATGTTTAATTCAGCATCCTCTATATTCTCAGCAAGCACTAGGACATCATCAGCAAAAAATAATACTACTAGCTTTATAATATCATTTTTAAAACCATTACCTTCCTTTTCTACTTGTTTTATAATCTGATAAGTAATTAATTTGAATAATGTTGTAGAGGCAGTACAGCCTTGCTTTATTCCACTACTTACGCTCAATTTTTGTTCTACTCTTTCCCCTATGTCTAACGTAGTCGAGTCTCCCACATACACTTCAGCTATAGAGTTAATTATACTAGTATGTACTTTGTATTGCTTTAATGTTTCTATCAGGGCTTCCCTTTTTATGGAATCGAAAGCTTTTTTGAAATCTAAAGAGGCCACTATGAGTTTTTTCTTATTTTTGAAAGTTTCTTCGACCATGTATTGTAAGATGAATATATTATCCTCAATCCTTCCTCCTTCTGTAAATCCCGCTTGACTATCCTCTATGGCATTATTACTTTTTAAATGCCTTTCTATTTCATCCTTGATAAAATCCATGTATATTTTATATGATACATTTGTGAGAGCTATAGGTCTCAATTCCTTTGCTGTTGGCTTGTTTTTCTTTTTTAACATTTTTGTTCCGGATTCTTTCCAGCTTTTGGGTTTTTCTTTGCTGGCTAGTTCCTCTTTGTAGCAGTTCACTAGTGTATTCTTGCATATATCACTCATCATCATTGCTTTGTAGTAGTCTGGCTTTAGTCCATCTGGCCCAGCTGCTTTACCTTTCTTTAGACGTTTTAAGCATTTTTCTAATTTACCTTTACTCATTTCAGCGGCGGGCATGGGTTTAATTATTCCTTCGACATTAAGTACAGCATCGTAATGCTCCCTTAGATGTTCAGGTATACTATATTCATTTACAGTTATAATGTTGTTTTCTCTTCTCAAATTATCCAGGTATTCACTCTCCTCCTCCTCTTTCCAGATCTCAGTTATTCTATTTTCATGTGTGTTGTAGACTGTTTTCCAAAATTTTACTAATTCTTCTTTAGCCTCTTCATCTGATAGTTTATTTCCTCTCTCTCCATATAATTGTATTGCCTCGCTTTTTATTTCTTTGCTGTTTCTTAATTTGTTTATGTTTTCCCATAGTTTATTGTTTTTATCATCTCTTATCTCCCTGGTCTTCTTTTTCTCATATAACGTTATGCTCTCTTTCACCAGTATTTGTACTTCTTTCTTCTTATGATTGTATTTTTCTTCTAATTCTCTTTTTATCCTAATATCTTTTTCATTTCTCTTTTTTCTATTAAGTTCCTTTCTTTCCTTAATCTTTCTTCTTATTTCCTCGGTTACCCAAGGTTGTTCTTTGGTCTTCCCTTCATTTGTTACCCTTCTCCTATATGTTTTAGCCAAATGTTCTTGTTTCATTTCTGCCATTATTATGTTTAGCTCATCAATATTTTTTACATACTTGCTGACAAGTTTTCTCTCTATAGATTTCACATATTCGTCTATATCTTTTGCGTCATTGCTATAATATGTAATTTCTTCCCACTTCCCTTTATTGTAATTATTTTCGCTATTTGTTTTTGCTTCCAATTCTACTGTTATTAAGTTGTGATCTGATATATCTAATATTGTTTTATCTTCATCTATTTCCGTACATTTAAATTTTTTATATAGCATATTATTTGCAAGTACAAAATCAATAGCACTATGCTGATCTTGTCTATTCCATGTGTATAGTCCTGAGCACCTTTCATCTCCATTTAATAGTGTTAGGTTGTGGTTACCCATCCAATCTAGCACCATTTCCCCATTTCTGTCTACTTGTTGGTGCCCAAGAAATCCAACGTGGCCGTTAAAATCCCCCATAACTAGCAAAGGTGTTGTTTCTCCTGCTTTTTGTATTAAATTTTCACATTCCACTTTCAATTCTTGATCTCTTTTTCTATCTTCTTCTGTATTTCCTGCTGCGAAATATACCAGTATTATCAGGAATACTAAGCTGTAGATTTTGCACTGTACCATTATTATATCGCTATGTTTGGTTTCTATTTCCTCTACTTCAGTGATGTTATTGTTTTTAAAAATTAACATTAACCCTCCACCCTTTTTGTCTTTAAAATCCCTTCTTTTTTCTAACTTTAACAGACCTTTACTCAGCTGTATTTTATCTATTTTTTGGTGCGTTTCTGTCAAACAAAATATATGAACTTTATTTGTGTTCATCTCTTTTTCTATTTCTATTAATTTCTGCTTGGTTAGTGCTTGGATATTTAACAGGCATATTCTTATACATTGGTTAACTTTTTTGTCTAAATTTATACCTTTCCTAATTCGCTCTGCTTGCGTTTGCTTCTTGACGAAAATTGTCGTTTCTTACTAGTTCTCCTCTCTTTATGTACCACCCCTGTTCTCCATTTTCTTTTTTCTCTCTCAATTCCTCTAGCAACTTCCTCATTTCATCTTCGCATACACATACACAGAATAGTCTGTCCTATTCTTTACACATTCTTCTCTGTCCTCATACTCTTGACAACACTGAAATTACCAAAAATTTCTTCTTCACCCAAGAGGTTACTGCACTGTAATTATTCAGTGACCACTTTCCTCTTGGTAAGGGTAGAAGAAAATCTTTAGCTATGGTAAGCAGTTCTTCTAGGAGAGAGACACTTCAAAATTAAACCATTGTTCTGTAGTCTTGGATAGTGCCATATTCTCTGTACCATGGTCTTCCACTGTCTTGGGTTAGAGTTCTCTTGCTTGATGGTACACTCGGGCACTATTTTTTTTTTCATTTCTCTTACTTATGTTTTGTAAAAGTTTTTATAGTTTATATAGGAGATGTTTATTTTGATGTTACTGTTCTTAATATATATTATTTTTCCTTGTTTCCTTTTCTCACCGGGCTTTTTTTTCCTGTTGGACCCCCGGGGTTTATAGAATCCTGCTTTTCCATCTAGGGTTGTAGGTTAGCCAGTAATAATAATAATAATAATAATAATAATAATAATAATAATAATAATAATAATAATGTTTTATTATCAGATGATGTTAATTAGCTCAACACCCGAATGGGGTTCCGT
>NC_090728.1:100396390-100431390 GCF_036898095.1 Palaemon carinicauda
ATATTTCTCATCTTCAGGTTTCATAGCACTTTCTGGTTGGTGCAAAAGATTCACATTATGCCTAATAATTTAGTTTTTCCCTTGTGAAATGTGTATTTTTCTCTAGTCCTCAAGTGATTTGTTTATCTTCAATTTCATTGCAACATACCATTAGGAAATTGTAGTAGTTTGTACAGAACGAGTGTTAAGCACTCCATCCTTCAAGAAACTGAGGTCGTGTGTTTCTTCAATATACTGCAATCCTTATTTTATATCAAACGAACATTTGTGCAGATATTATTATATATTGTACATAGAGAGAAAGAAATTATCTTGTGTTGAAATTATTTAAGCAACAATTAATAAAGTAAAGAGGGCTGAAAAATTAATTCTTTTTCTACTGTCTTAACTATTACAATATTTCATTTGAAATGTATGTCTTCATGTTCCTTATGTTTTCTTCTTTTCATTAATATATGTATGTATAATGTTTGTATATTTATAGACTAAGAAGAAGTGTTTGAAGATTACTGAGAAAACACATTCTCTTTTCTCCAAGAGGCATTGGAGACAAAAGCGTTGTTGTACTATCTAACCGCTCGCACGAGCCATACATAAGACTGTCAGAGAGAACCAATAAACTCCCTCTTTCAAAGTAAATTAAAGTAAATTCCAATCACATTCGCTTACGGGCTGCCAACGCAAGAGCCTGTGTCTTACATGAGGCAAGGCAATCTTTACAGAACAGAACAGAACCAATAAATACACTTTGAATTTTGCCCGTGTCTACTTCACTCCCCTCCAGGGTCATGTCCTTACAAGTTATTTCGAATGATAGCAATATACGAGTAAGTAAGGAATGAGTTGGTCAGACAAATACCTTAAACCTTTTTACAACTTGATTATCACTACGAGGTAAAATTCATATGCTGATTTCCACGAATCGCCATTTAGGACGTGAAACCTTGAAAGTGTCCTTAAAAACTTTAACCAATGGATATGATTACTGAAACCTATAAGGATTGATTTTCATATGAATACTCTAGGCTCAGTCCTTCCTTAGAATCAACAGGCCTGATTCACCTGGATATCTAGAAGTGATCTTACTTTCACGTTCTATAATTACAGTTAATAGCTCTGATCTTTGGATATCACAGATTTCTTAGCTAATGCACGTAAACGCGTGCTTATCTTGCTTCAATTTCTTGTCTTGTTTTTTAAAAGGGATCTCTAAACTCGAAGATATATTAAATACTAGATTACTCAATTTTTGCCAGTCTTTATTGGAAGTTTCAACTGAGACGTAAACATTCATTTACTGTTTCATAACACAGTTCCAATGAGGAGTGATTTGTAAAAAATAAAAGAACTTCAAAATTCTTGGAAATAGTGTACTGTGCTGTCTAATGCCAAAAGAAACATTAACCTTTTGTTTTTTTTCCCGGCAAAGATGTATGACCTTCGATACATTTTATCGTAAGTTGTGTGCGATATTTTTCAGTTTCAAATTATGTCTAAGGGATTATCCCTAAGTAATTTCTGTATTCAGAGCAAACGTAAGAGTCATTTAAGAGCTTATGAAAAGTATATTCTAAATTAATCTATCTCTCTGTACTGATGTATTTCAAAGTAGCTTTTGCATCCTGAATCAATTTCACAGATCTAATTTCAAACTTTTCCAGATACCCTTGCATGTGTTGTAGCTACTACTGAAGCTATACTAGAAATTATTTGAGATATAACTATAAAACCAGACATAATCTGCCTATCAACTAAATCATTGATCACTTTATAAAGGTTTAGTTTTTAATCTTCCCTTTCTCTGCTCCCATTCTTACCTAAGTACAGTAGAATAAAAAACAAACAACTGTCATATAAGAATATTAACGGCAAAAAAGTTATATAAATATCACTTTACATCGAAAAGTGACAGAATTTTGTAACAAATTCGAAAACAAAAAATCCCATGATAACAAATTCATGATTTCTTACCTTACAAATACTCACAATGCATAATAATATCTAAATTAATGAAGAAAGGAATGTTAAAGGATATTCGAGTACGACAAAATGTAGCCTAAGACTAAAAAAAATTACTTTTAAACAGCCCATATTTTATTAATATTTTATCTAATGGGAAATCCAAAAGTGTCCCAACATGAGTGCCTTTTCTAAACCTCAGACTATAAGTGGTGATTGAACTGCAGGTCAGATGTGGAGTTCATGAACCCAACTCAACTTATAATTAAAAGGAGTTGAAGCAGCATGAATGAATGGTTGTTGATAAATAAACTTCACTTGAGACTGAGAAGTTGCCAATAAGAGGAAAAAAAATAATTGGAAAATCCGTAATTAAAATTCAGATTGTATAAACTGGCAGAATATTAGCAAGAACCCTCATTTTTAACTAAGACTCTGATAGCATTTCAAAAAATTTATCCATTACCATTTGTAATTTAATTGTTTTTGTTTTTTAACGTACTTTACTCGTTTTCATCCATCCATCCATATACCAAGGCACTTCCCCCAATTTTGGGGGGTAGCCGACACCAACAATGAAACAAAACAAAAAGGGGACCTCTACTCTCTATGTTCCTTCAGCCTAATCAGGGACTCAACCGAGTTCAGCTGGTACTGCTAGGGTGCCACAGCCCAACCTCCCACATTTCCACCACAGATGAAGCTTCATAATGCTGACTCCCCTACTGCTGCTACCTCCGCGGTCATCTAAGGCACCGGAGGAAGCAGCAGGGCCTACTGGAACTGCGTCACAATCGCTCGCCATTCATTCCTATTTCTAGCACGCTCTCTTGCCTCTCTCACATCTATCCTCCTATCACCCAGAGCTTTCTTCACACCATCCATCCACCCAAACCTTGGCCTTCCTCTTGTACTTCTCCCATCAACTCTTGCATTCATCACCTTCTTTAGCAGACAACCATTTTCCATTCTCTCAACATGGCCAAACCACCTCAACACATTCATATCCACTCTAGCCGCTAACTCATTTCTTACACCCGTTCTCTCCCTCACCACTTCATTCCTAACCCTATCTACTCGAGATACACCAGCCATACTCCTTAGACACTTCATCTCAAACACATTCAATTTCTGTCTCTCCATCACTTTCATTCCCCACGACTCCGATCCATACATCACAGTTGGTACAATCACTTTCTCATATAGAACTCTCTTTTCATATATACTGTATAATCTCTTGTCTATCGAGACCAATAGGCTTCACATGATATCTTGAAGCACATTAACCCCATTTATGGAGATTTTCGAACTATGGTCTAGGTACACCTTGTGGAGGATTAATTTTTATTTATTTATATTTTTTTTTACCAAATCCAGAGAGAGAGAGAGAGAGAGAGAGAGAGAGAGAGAGAGAGAGAGAGAGAGAGAGAGAGAGAGGTAGTTAGTGTATTGATTGTTTTTTGTGAGAAAGACTGTTGATATGAGATTATTTTTTATGGTTTTAGTTAGGTTACTACAGTGGTGAATGTCTTGGGTGAATGGCTTTTTGATTTGACTGCAGCTAGAGGCAGTAGTGTGTGTGAATTTTGTATTATTATTATTATTATTATTATTATTATTATTATTATTATTATTATTATTATTATTATTATTATTATTATTATTATTTACCAGCGTGGAAGTGTTTTGTTTATTTTGACAGTAAGTACAATTTATATATCTTTGCTAGGAGTGATTCTGAATGATAGAAAGTTTGTTATTTATCTTTGATTATAATGTGATAATTTAGTTAGTTAGGAGTGTTCGTAAGTGGTTTTCTTTTTTTCATTTGCAGGCCGTAATTCCTCCTTTGGAGAGACTTTTTTACGTGGAATTGATCGTTGACGACCTGGCTAATGATAAGAAAGTTGATATGGCTACTCTGAATTACTTAATTGTTGATAACCGGACCGAATGAAATTCCGATTGCTGTTGATGATGATGACGATGATGATAATGATGATGATGATAATTATGATGATGATAATAACCACGACCCCTATCAGGGAAGTAGTTGTGGCAAATTAC
Source organism: Palaemon carinicauda (assembly GCF_036898095.1). Lineage (NCBI taxonomy): Eukaryota > Metazoa > Arthropoda > Malacostraca > Decapoda > Palaemonidae > Palaemon > Palaemon carinicauda. The sequence goes on from NC_090728.1 coordinate 100,400,417, forward strand.
CACTGAGAGGACTGTTGACCACAAAGCTGTGGTAGTGGGCTGCAAAAGACAGTTGGTAGTGTGTGGACGACTGTGTTGGTGTTCATAAAATATATTATAAAAAAATACAAATTTTGGTGTGCGGTTGATCTTAAGTTTTTTTAAGGGTTTTGTTGGTTATTTGAATGGTGGTATGGTTAATGTCTATTTTGTGTTAAGTGTATGATTACTGATAAGTGGAATTTTTTGCGGGGTTGTGTTTAGTTTTAAGAAATATAGTTTTAAGATTATGGTTTGTTTTCATTTTCCTTCTGTCCAAGAGTCCAGCTGATAACGTAAGGGGAAAGTTTGTATTAAGGAGACTATTGTCAGTTAGAGTGATTCAAGGGCGTGGGGGTTGTTCTTGCAACATCCTGCCACAACCTTAGTGTCAACAATTCTCACCATAATAAAGATAGAATATTAGTATATGTACGAGTATGTTCACATGAGGAACTGAAATATAGAATTAATTTAGATAATTTAGAGGATAATGGTTCAAAATTCCATCTTGGCTGTAATCAAAACATGGTAATTAAGATATGGTTAATCAAAAGCACTAAAGAAAACATATAAATTTTCAAATTTGATTAAGTCTGTTCATGAGCATAACTTGTGCAAAGTTAATATTAGTGGAGTTTTATCAAATGAATTACCGGTGAACAGCTGAGTGTACTCATAAGGGAATGTGTCGTCACCTATGTCGTTTATCCTCCTCAGATCACCGAGGGTTGCTAAGATGCAGGCTCCAATTAACAGCTTCCCTGAATACGAGGCCGGTGTAACCAGTTCAAATGACTCTCCGTTTCAGGAGACTCCCCTAGTCATTTGTCACTAGTTTTAGACGACTCCCCGCGGGTTTAAAATGACTCCTTAGTCAAATGAAACTAGTTTGAAATTACTCAACTGTCGAATGTGTCTCGAGTTGATTGCAGTGATGTTCTCCAATGAAATGAAGGAAGTGAAAGAGTTGTTGGTATCAAGTACGTACTCTGAACATTTAGGAAACAACGAGGGGGAAAATCATGAAACAGCGTTGGTCTTTCGTCATCCGAGATAATTGCGACAACTGTGGTGAACGCCTGAAATTTAAAAAGAAGACACATACATCGCGAAGGGTAGTCTGATACTAGTTTCAAATAACCATGGGAGTCTTCTGAAAGAGAGGGCCATCTAAACCGAAAGAAAGTCCGCCAACACAGATCATGATGACTTCCAGCATGGTCGAGTCTAACCACTTAGCTGGTCTTGTTTCTAAAAATTAAGATTTGAAAATGTCGCGATCTTAAATCATGAATTGGAAGGAAATTCCAAACCCCTCATTCCTCACTCCTGAAAAAGTGTCTTGCCATTCAAGATGGTACGTTGACAGATTCCAGTCTAGTTTCTTTTTAATTTTTCAGTTTATTTTATACATAGTAACGTGAATGGAGAAGTATTGATTGATGAATGGAGAAGTACTGATTGATGAATGGAGAAGTATTGATTTAAACGCTCAAGATAGAGACGACTGGAGAAATCTAACCGAGGCCCTTTGCGTCAATAGGCGTAGGAGGAAATGATGATGAACATTTATCCGGTTTTAGTGGCTAAACCATCTGAAAATTCTGTTCCTTATAACTGATGACAATGCATCGTGTAATTAGTAATATATAGCTGAATGTAAGTTTTCTGTGACTTTTGTTTCCGCACTAGTATCTTCATTATGGCCTGCTATTGTTTTGAAGATAATCATTATATATATTCATCTTCATGATTTGTGATATCTAACCTGGATTTCATCTATATTACTTTGTGTTATAAGAAGTAATTTTGAAATGTTAATTAAACTCTGAGTTTGAAAATGGTAATTGGGCATAACTAGCATTTCCATAACTAATAAATCACTATTGGGCTGCCTACATCCGACTTCATAGAAAGTCGTGGCAGAGAAACCTAGCTTGTCTGCCCCTTCCTGGTGTGTATGGTTAGTTTCTGTTCATGTCCCATTGCTTGCAAATTACCTTTTTAATTAAAGAGTATATTTTCTCTCTCTATGAAGAATAAAATAAGATCACAAGGTAAAACATAGGCTGAAAGTCTTTCCTGAAGTTGAATATATAAAAATTATCATAATGCCTATGCCATTATGGTATCATTGTTTGATTTTATGAAATTTTGTATTGCGATTTACATTATACTTATTGGAATCTGGGTAATAAAAGACTTTTTATCCCATCTCTTTTTCACTGAAAGAGAACAGGGGCTTGGAAGCCAAAAATCAAGTTGAAAAAGCAGAATCCTACCGGCCTGGGCCCCGCAAGGAATAGAAAATCAAGAAATAGTTAACATCTAGTTTTCATAATCAGATGCTGCTTCTCTGCCTTAAAGGGAACAGTAGATTCTACAAGTAATATCTATGACGTATATTTTCTAAATTTAGAAGACAAGAATGGTGTCAGATGTCTGTAGTCAATTAGCTAATGTGTACAAACTCTCAACTGAGAACAATAGGTGAGAGAGACAAAGAACAGCTGTTATATATTTTTGACAGACGAACATTAATGACTATAGGGGACGAGAACGTAATTATTTGTGATAATCATTGCCCAAATCCCGCTAATGAACCTGTATCTAATAGTTTTCTCAACTTTAAACATTATTTGATTTTAGCGTATATGTTGTCCCCCACGGATCATCGCCTTAAGCACAATGATCTTAGAAAATGGCGGATGAGGGGAGAGCAACCTTTGTGTGATTAATCATTAACAGTTTTGCTGATACCCAACATATTCATCTTCAATCATTAATTAGAATGCTGGATTTAGACTAAATGATTTATAAATCATTGCAGCTGCGATAATTTGCAATTCTAAAAAAAAAAAAAAAAAAAAAAAAAAAAAAAAAAAAAAACCAGTGCTAAAAGTATTGATCCATGTGTGTAGAAAGCAAACGAAGTAAATTTTTAATATCCAAAGGAAGAGAACCATTTTTGTTTCATTTCTCCAATGTAGAAAAACATAACAGACAAAATTTCGTTTGGAAGCCAATGTCGGGTTTTCGGAAAAGAAAAGATTTTACGACATCTATTTCTAAAAGAATCGGTTGCCAGAGAATTCTAAATCAATCAATCTAATAGAATTGATGCAATAGAGACAGCAATTTAGCTAATAGATAAGGATGCTACTGGAGAAGTAAAGGAACTTAGGAGAGAAATTTTAATGCAATAGATAGTACATAAACGACGCATCTATTTGCCATATTTGTTAGCAGTTAAATTCTTGCTATTTATTTTTTAGTGTGATGTAAAGTAATTTTCATGATAAAGGTATAAAGAAGATTACAGGTCTGTATCAAAATGGCACGTAAAGCTATCCATATTGCAATTTAGGACATTTGAAAAATTTATCTAAACTTATTCATGATGCTGTAGAACAGCTGATATAAAGCAGAAGAAGCTACTTTCGTGGTATGCATAAATAGCAGGGAATTATGCTATTGATTATGTGTGTTTTATATAGACTCTGAATACAAGACAGTCAGGTTTTTCTTATATCCTATGAAATCTACTACTGGACTCAGATGAATGGAACATCAGAGAATTCCTTTGCCGATACTTAATAAGAAGTTAAATTACAGTAATAAATAGACACTGGGCATAATTTGTTTCCCATTTCTAAAAATTTACCTAAATTTACTGATTAAATAGCATACCTTTGTTAAAATCCAATGTTATAAAGTATCCATCATTTATGTTCTTACATCTATTAATAAATAAAAAATAAAACTGAAAGGTAAATTCTAAGGCGAGTTTTCAAATGTATATTATGCACTTGTGCAGGGCTACTTTTCACTAGGAAAGGGTAGAGGGACACTCCAAAATCAAACCATTGTTCTTTTCTTGGGTAGTGCCATGGTCTTCCACTCTTGGCTTAGTTCTCTTGCTTGAGGGTACACTCAGGCACAGTATTCTATGTGTCCTTGTTTCCTCTCTTTACTGGGCTATTTTCCATGTTGGAACCATTTTGCTTATAGCATCCTGATTTTCCAACGAGGATAGTCGTTTAGCTAGGAGTAACAATAGCAATATGCATTTTTATCTTTATCAATTTCAACATACAGGCGGGAGATATGATTACACTGTATAGTAAATCCGCTTAGACAGTAATAATGGTAAAAATGGACAATAACATTTATTTCAAATTAGGTTCGTATACAATACAAATACATAAAAAATGCATTGAGCAATAACACTGTTGAGAGTAGTAATGATGGAATAGCGATAGAGAGGATTATGAAAATAAGAATAATGACCAACATATAGGAAATATAAAATAATAGCCTTGGGTTAAGCTGACATTGCTAATGCTAAAACATCATAATTGGAAATTAATAATAATAATAATAATCATCATTATCATCATCATCATCTTCTCCTACGCATATTGACGCAAAGGGCCTTGGTTAGATTTCAACAGTCGTCATCTACTTCATCATCTACTTCACGCTTCGTAATCCTCAGCCACGTAGGTCTGGGTTTTTCAACACTTCTAGAGTCTTGTGGAGCCTAGCTGAACGTTTGGTAATAATAATAATAATAATAATAATAATAATAATAATAATAATAATAATAATAATAATAATAATAATAATAATAATAATAATAATAATAATAACACTTTCTTTGCCTAGCCCCTTAAATATCAAAGATACTACATAAAGTCTCCAATTACCTAAATATGATTCATTTGGAAGATTGCGATACCTACAGGATTTACGATATATGTCTCATATCTCTGAGTTTTGATTTGACATTCATGTGATTTTCCTTCTTTTTTGCGGTCAGTAATTCATCTGCATTTTGCTTAGACGGCCCGACGTCATATCCTCTAGTAAAGAAGATCTATTCCACTCCTCTTGCTTAGGTGAATTAAAGTAATTTTTGTTACCGAAAATGTGTTATGTCATTCTAACAGAGTCAGCACCATTTTCTTGTGAGGTGATATGATGCAGTATTTTCTGCCACATCGTCTTCTACTCATCCTACAAACCTTTAACATACATTCTTTGTTGGGGTTTACGTAACTGAACATTCAAGTACCGTATAATCTACTCATCTTACATAGGTCCAAATTACATTTACAATTGAATTAGTATGAAGATAATTTTTTCAGTACAGAGGATATAATTAAAATATGAGATTTACTGATAAGTTTCCCCATATGTATATTTATTTGTAAAGGCCTCAATGATGTCTTGACCTATCGCTTTCCTCACATTCTGAAGATTATCTTCATTACGAACCTTGAATCAAGACGAGAAACGAATTAAGTAGAACTTGCCTATTGTAGAAATATGAGTCTATCACAGCTCCTGTGTTCATATATCTTTTGAATTCAGATACAATCTCCAATGCTGTTCAGAATCACTTGATTTTGGTCAGGAAGTTCGTAAGATTGGCCTTGATTTTAGTACTGCTTTTGACCGTGTTAATCACGAGGCCCTTGTTTTCAAACTCAAACAGTTGGGAGTGGGTAGGTCTTTTCTTGGCATCATTATTGAATTCTTGTGTAATATATTGCAAAGAGTTGTTGTGATGGAGACCATAGTGAGTATAGGAATGTGATATTTGCTTTTCCTCAATGTAGTGTTCATGGCCCATTAATTTTCATATTATATACACATGATTTTCGGTTTGGCCTAGAAAACAACCTCGTAGCTTATGCAGATGATGTTACTCTCTTTGTATCAATTCCATCCCCTGATTGTAAATCTGGGGTTGCTGAATCTCTTAACAGAGATCTAGCTAAAATTAGTGCATGGTGCTAATTATGGGGCATGAAGTTGAATCCTAACAAAGTATGATTGTAAGTAGGTCGAGGACAGTGGCTCACCAACATCTCAGCATTGATGATTCTTTTAGAATTTTAGGTGTGATCCTCAACAACAAATCTACTCCTGAAAAAACACATTAGGTCTGTCTCTTCTTCAATTGGCTTAATGAAAAAGTCTTGTAAGATTCTCGGTGATCAATCTATTCTGAAGAAGTGTTTTAATTCTTTCATTCTACCTTGTTTCGAGTATCGTTCTCTTGTCTGGTCTTCGGCTGTTGATTTTCAACCGAATTCTTTGGACAGGAAATTGCAGTCTATTAAGTTTATTCTTACTTACCTAAATATTAATCTCTGACATCGTCGTTTAATTAGTTCGTTATACATTTTTCATATGATTTTTCATAATTCTTACCATCTTTTCCATTCAGATCCTCATGGACAGTACCATTCTGTTCGTAATACTAGGTATGCAGTTAATTCTAATAGTCATGCCTTCTCCATCAGGAGGTTCAATACAACGCAGTATTCTAGAAGTTTTATTCCAGCTGTAACTAAGTTCTGGAATCATCTTCCTAACCGGGTAGTTAAATCGGTAAAACTTAAAAGTTCAAACTAGCAGCAAAAGCTTTTATATTGAAAAGCTAACATAGTACTCTTTTTATATTTTATATATGAAAGATATATTCTAATATTGTTATTGTTCTTGAAAAATTTTATTTTAATTGTTCATTACTTCTCATATAGTTTATTTACTTCTTTATTTCCTCTCCTCATTGGGCTATTTTCCCTGTTGGATCCCTTGAGCTTATAGTATCCTGATTTTCTAACTACGGTTATAGCTTAGCTAATAATAATAATAATAATAATAATAATAATAATAATAATAATAATAATAATAATAATATTGTCATTATTATTATTATCATCATTATTATAATTATTATTATTATTATTATTATTATTATTATTATCATTATTATTATTATTATTATTATTATTGTTATTGGTATTATTATTATCATTAATAATAATAATAATAATAATAATAATAATAATAATAATAGGCCCATTGATTTCAGCCCCTAAAAATCTATATATATATATATATGTATATATATATATATATATATATATATATATATATATATATATATATATATATATATATATATATATATACAGTGGAACCTCTACATACGAATTTAATCCGTTCCAGAACCAACTTCGGATGTAGAAAATGTTCGGTTGTCGAAACGAATTTTCCCATAAGAATACATTGAAATAGGATTAATCCGTGGTTGAGCCCAAAAACCTATGATAACTTCTTAATAAACTACTACACATAATTTTCCCATGAGAATAATGAACACTAAATTAGATAATAGACATGTAAATAAGAAGAATAGACATGTAAATAAGAAGAATTACCAAAAAATGATAAATAAGAAACGGGTTTTTAGCGTCACTTTACCTTAGAAACTCCAGCGCAGGTGTTGTTAGTCTTGCTACGCAGAGAGGAGACGGACGGGCGGCGAGGAGGTAGAGAGGTTAACTACGATAAACGTACACTACCGTAGCTTATTCTAACTTACACTAAGTGAACTTTAACATAACGTAGCTTTTTTTTTGTTATAATTTATATTTTTTTTTTACATTTTCTTTTTTTCTTTTTGATGATTAATTTTAATCACTTTCACTCTCTACACTTAAAATTGATTGAATTTTTTTCTCTTCACTCTTTGCTGTTTTCTTTGAACCACTTCCTTCCTCTTCATCACGAGTTCGCTTCGTAGTTTTTTTAAAGAAGCTATCGATAGAAAGTTGCTTGGTACAGCTTTTCAGAATGTTTCGAAAATAAGTTAGGGAAACATCATCAAACTGCGCAGCTACACGACAAACCTGCAATTTCTTTGGATGGTATTTGTCGATGAAGTCGACCACGTCTTGATATTTTCCTAACACCTCTTTTATTTGCGCGGAACTTATTGCAAGTTCACTCATGCTTTTCAATAATTCCTTGCTTTACTTCTAAAGAAAGCATTCCCTTATTCCTTTTCTCACCACTACCACTACCACTTGCGAAACTAAGCCTTTTAGGACCCATGATTTTCGTAAAATACCGTAAAAGGATGAATGTAAAAAATCACGATTAAAACACAATTAATAGCAGAACGCACAGGGCACAACCACATAAAGCCAACGAGAACAGAGGACTGACCCAAGCCACGCTAATTGGGGGTCCCTCCGAGGTTGAAGTGCTGCCTTCTATTGGCGGAAATAAAAAACACATCAGGCGCTATGAGCACCGACTACGCATACGAGTATTGTTTACTTCGGGTGTCGAAAAAAAAATTCGGGTGTAGAGTAGGAACGTGTTCGAATTGTACTTCGCGTGTCGAAAAATTCGGATACAACCGGTACGACGAAAATTGCTACTTCGTGTGTCGAAATAAAATTCGGGTGTAGAGTCAAAAATTTGCTCGAATTTTACTTCGGATGTTGGAAAATTCGGATGTAGATACGTTCGTGTGTAGAGGTTCCACTGTATATATATATATATATATATATATATATATATATATATATATATATATATATATATATATATATATATATATATATATACATATATAGATGGATATATATAGATATATACATATATATACATACATATATATATATATATATATATATATATATATACAAATAGATGGATATATATAGATATATACATATATATACATATATATATATTAATATATATGTATATATACATATACATATATATATATATATATATATATATATATATATATATATATATATATATATATATATATCTATATCTATATATATATATTTGTAAATATATATATATATATATATATATATATATATATATATATATATATATATTTACACATACATATATATATATATGCATATGTATATATATACATATATATGTATATATGTATATATATATATATATATATATATGTGTGTGTGTGTGTGCGTATGTGTGTGTGTGGGTGTGTGTATCAGATGTTAACGTAATTTTTCAGTTTTTAGTCAACCTTGTGATTTTGTTTACAATTAATATTAAGGCATTCAGTATATATGTATTTATCTTTAAGGAAATTTGCATCGTATATATTACAAGTTGTGGTGATTTTGCGCCTCCTCCCCGCTCGTTAATGTTTTTGAATCACCCTTATCTTTTTTGTTTACGTTTTTGTTACGTGACTGGAGACCTTGGTGAGGGAGGTGATAAGAGACAGAGCTTGTGTTTGGAAAGTCAGTTCGGGCTTTCTCCAGAGGCTATACCCTATAATCCTAATTATAATTATAATTAGAGTCATAATTATAATCAATTTAAATTATAATTATAATTATAATTATAATTATAATTATAATTATAATTATGATTATAATTAAAACCAAAATTAAAATTAAAATTAAAATTGAAATTGAAATTGATATTGAAATTGAAATTGAAATTGAAATTGAAATTGAAATTAAAATTGAAATTGAAATTGAAATTAAGATTAAGATTAAGATTAAGATTAAAATTGAAATTAAAATTATAATTATCATTATAATTATAATTATAATTAAAGTTAAAATTATAATTATAATTATAATTATAATTATAATTATAATTGTAATTATAATCAAAATTATAATTAAAATTAAAATTGGAATTAAAATCAAAGTTATAATTATAATTATAATTATAATTATAATTATAATTATAATTAAAATACAAATTAAAATTATAATTATAATTATAATTATAATTATAATTAAAATTGAAATTAAAATTAAAATTAAAATTAAAATTAAAATTAAAGTTAAAATTAAAATTAAAATTATAATTATAATTATAATTAGGACTAAAATCAAAATTAAAATTAGAATTAGAATTAAAATCAAAATTGTAACTATAATTATAATTATAATTATAATTAAAATTAAAATAAAAATTATAATTAAAATTAAAATTAAAATTAAAATTATAATTATAATCATAATTATAATTATAATTATAATTAAAATTGAAATTAAAATTAAAATTAAAATTAAAGTTAAAGTTAAAGTTAATGTTAAAATTAAAATTATAATTATAATTATAACTATAATTATAATTAAAATTAAAATTAAAATTAAAATTAAAATCAAAAATATAAATAATAATAATATTTATAAATAATAATAATAATTATAAATAATAATGATAATTATAAATAATAATGATAATTATAAATAATAATAATAATTATAAATAATAATAATTATAATTATAATTATATAAATATAATTATAATTATAATTATAATTGTAATTATAATTATGATTATAATTATAATTATAATTATAAAATTATAATATTAATTATAAATAATGATAATAATTATAGATAATAATAATAATTATAAATAATAATAATTATAATTATAATTATATAAATATGAATATAAATATAATCATAATTATAATTATAATTATAATTATAATTATAATTATAATTATAAAATTATAATTATAATTATAATTATAATTATGATTATAATCATAAATATACATATAAATATAAATATAAATATAAATAATAATAATTATAAATAATAATAATCATAAATGATAATAATTATAAATAATAACAATAATAATAATAATAATAATAATAAAAATAATAATAATAATAATAATAATAATTATAATTATAATAATAATTATAATAATTTATAGTTATTATAGTTATAGTTATTATAGTTATAGTTATTATAGTTATTATAGTTGTAATTATTATTTATGTTATATATAATATTATTTATATTATTTATAATAATAATAATAATAATAATAATAATAATTATAATAATAATAATTATTATTATAAATAATAATTATAATTATAATTATAATTATGATTATAATTATAATTATAATTATAATTATAATTATAATTATAATTTTAATTATAATTATGATTATAATCATAAATATAAATATAAATATAAATATAAATATAAATAATAATAATTATAAATAATAATAATAATTATAAATGATAATAATAATTATAAATAATAATAATAATAATAATAATAAAAATAATAATAATTATAATTATAATAATAATTATAATAATTTATAGTTATTATAGTTATAGTTATTATAGTTATTATAGTTGTAATTATTATTTATGTTATATATAATATTATATATATTATTTATATTATGTATATTATTATTATGTGTATTATAATTATGTATAATATAATAATGTATATTATAATCATGTCTATCATAATTATATATATTATAATTATATATATATATATGCATATATATATATATATATATATATATATATATATATATATATATTATAATTATATATATATATTATAATTATTTATATTATAATAATAATTATAATTATAATTATTTATATTATAATTATAATTATAATTATATGTATAATTATTTATATTATAATTGTAATTATAATTGTAAATATATATATTATTATTTTAATTGTAATTATATATATTATTATTTTAATTGTAATTATATATATATATATATATATATATATATATATATATATATATATAATTGTAATTATATATATTATAATTGTAATTATGTATATTATAATTGTTATTATGATTGTGTTTGTGATTTTAAACATGAATTTTTCAAATTATGATAATTTAGCTTGACTAAAAGAGTAAGAAAAATTTATATCTACAAATTTAATAATATATGAATGTAACATATAAAACGCATGTAAAAAAAAGGAAAATGTAAAATCTTAGTTTACTGTATGAGTCGGTATATAATTGCTCATAAAGGTTTAATGCCACTACCAACTAATTAACTTGCTTCCCAAAACACTATTTTAAATAGCCCTTTTATGTACAGCAAACTACTCGGTCTCTCTGCATTGCTCTTGTACCAACCCTGTGTCACACGATCGTACATAGTAACGACATTTCGTTTTATGTATATATTATGTTTTTATTTTCGCTCTCCCCTCGCGCTGATAAGGACCGGAAATAACATTTATGTTTTTCTCACCGTTAACTGTTAACCGGTGCGGTGTTGGTTGAACATGAAATTTCCTGTTATGTCTTGTATGCCTTTTTTGCATGGAGTTTATGTATATAAAAGTGGATGTTCTGTAATAACTAATAAAGTTACTCAGTTGCTTTCATTCCGCCTTTGAGTCACAACCTTCTCTCGGCTCGTCACACTATTCATTGACAGAGTGTGGTTCCATTACTTGTAATCCCCAAATTATTGTTGGATTAATGACAGAAGATTGGGTTAGCGACATGAGAATTTTGTAGATGTAACTTTTCAAATATCATTAATATATCAAAATCGCTTTACCTTTAGAGAAAAATTACAATCAAGGTAAAGTGAATTCTTGTTTATTGGGAATTATAATTTAATATTAGTAAGTTTAAAAAAAAAAAAAAACGGACGAATTTGTGATGAAACTTTTACATTTGCCTAATCTATATCAGTGTTTCTAGTCATGAGATTATTTCAGAGGATTTGTAATTACATTTCCTATCCGTGCTTATGCAGCCACAGTCTTATATTACAAAAAGTACATAATAGATATATAAGTATACTGTATATTATACACTCGTCTGTACTTGAATATCCAAGAATATTCTGGGTTAATAATCTTTTCTCCAATGATTTTCAGTTTACTAGTGGGTTTTCCAAGTCCACGGCGGATATTACGAAGCTGGTTAACAAAGTTCCTTCTTTTAATGAAGTTTTTGAGTTTTCCTCACAAACTTCATCATTGTGTTGACATTTGAGATGAGACATTGTACTTGCGACAGAATATAATATCGGTTCCTAAAAAAAATATTGAATATTTAAAACAAAATGAAGTACATATGGTTTTCTTCGAGAATATTTTCTTTGAAGCAGAAAAAAGAATTGAAACTCCAAAGAAAAGAAAAAAAGCAGACTTTAAAGCTTCAAAACATCCAAAATAAGACAGGTTTAAATATTCCATTAAATATAATGTGAAAGCTGAGATCTGCAGACCTACCATTTTGATAACATTTTTTTCTTTCCTGAGCATTCTATTGAATCTTGATCCCTAAAATATAAGTTGCCTTAATTGAAAGAACTGAATAGGAGGATTAAAACCGAAAAGAGGCTTATGAAGACCAATATAGCTGAACAAATTTTTATGATCAACAAACACCGACAATAATATTTTTTTCTGGTGTTGAAATAAACATAGGAAGATTCTTTTGGAAAATTTAATAGAAGATTTAGCATACTTCATTATCCTCTTTTTCAATCAGAGCAACGATAATTAAGTAGCATTGTGTATAAACATGCACGATCGTTGGAAGACCAGCTTGTATTCACATTCCCTACACAATATCTCTCTCTCTCTCTCTCTCTCTCTCTCTCTCTCTCTCTCTCTCTCTCTCTCTCTCTCTCTCTCTCTCCCTCTCTCTCTCTTATAATAACAATTTTGTATAACTTCCATTACCTTTATTATCCCCTTTTGGAGACAATTCAAAATTTCTATATGAAAAGAAAGCACAGCACATCCGGCTCGTCTCTCCAAGCCCGGTTGCATTTTACCGAAGTCCGGGAAGGTTTGTCCCGGAACGAAATTAGAGCCAATCAAAGCGCGAGCTCAGCGTAGGTAAGTATTGCCAACCCATGACGTCTTCACCTAATCTTGTCATAGAAATATCATTCTGTATCATTCTTAGGCTAAAGTAATAAAAAAACAAAGACTTGATATTTATTTTACATGTGATAACATTAATGGTCGCTAGCATATACAGCACAACGCTGGAATACACTTTACAGACTACTGAATCTTGCAGGATTGTATCTGGTAACAAAATTTTGTCTTTATGGCTTTGGGTTATTATTTTACTTCCGCCAAGCTTCCAGATCTCTGACCTGGAACAATCTAGAAGTTACGAAGTCCATAGGGCAGAAGAGAACCGACCAGTCCTATGAAAGAGCCAAAGTACATCCTCCTCTCTCAAGTGCCTCGAGAGTGTCCTCTCCAAAGTGATTTTGAGCCAAACGTATATCATGTGTAGTGTGGTAAAACATTGTTGCAAATTTGCCAATAATTTTAAGTATAATGTGATGTGGTGAGTGCTGGTATTGTGAAAATCTTTGCAACTGGCCCAAGGAGATTTTTTTACAAATAGGAAGTATATTTGTATCGTTATCTGGTGAAGTTCATGTAAGCTAAATTCGTTAGTTTATCAGTTACTTTATGTAATTTCTTTTAAGAGTTTAAGCATTAGAGTGTTAAAGGTTATCTATTTTCATTAATATTCAAGCTTGAAAGTTGGTGTAAAATTTAATTTCAAGTGAAACAAGTAATTGTATAATTTTCAAAAGTATTTATTTCTTTTGTCTTAGTCTTAATCTTAGTTTTGTTTATGGTTAATATTTCGATTGATTTATTTTTTTATGTAAATTCTTTCAAAGTGTTGTAACTTTTATAGAATGTTTAATTTTGTAAAGAATGTATTATTTCAATCACCAGTCTTTATTTCAGTACCCACTCGTATCCCTGTTAAAGAATCGAAGTAAGGGGTTGTTTGAATAAAGTTGTTCTTAATAATAATTACCCAGTGTTGTTTTAAGTGTACATAAGAGACCTTTGGATATCCAGGGTTTTTTTGTATTGCTGTCTGGGAGTTATACAATTGTCTCAGAGCTTGGGCATTAATATTTCCAAATATAACAGATTTAATGTAAAAACAAAGAGGTGAGTTTTGAACTCGAGAGGTTGTGTAACTTACCAGCCGTAATATATAATATCATATTTTGGTTCTCAAACCACAGGACCATAATATATATATATATATATATATATATATATATATATATATATATATATATATATATATATATATATATATATATATATAATGAATAGACAACTTCTGAGAGACGTCCAAAAATTGAAGATAGTTTCTCTGACAGATCGTCCTGCAGATAGTTTTGAGGATAACAACAGATACATTCACTTTTCTTCATTTATTGTTTGGTGTCAACACGTGTTTCGGATCGCTTCGCGACCCTTCTTCAGGGCTACATTGCGTTTTGGAACTACACTTTATTGTACAGGTTATGGTGGTGAGAATGTGATATGAAATTATTTAGAAATTCGGAAAACATTCATCAAAATAGTTAATGAAAACTTTAGATTCTTTGAAATATAAGTACGAAAATTCAAGATCATCTTTAAAATACAAATATGATTTTTCAAAAGGCTTCACAGAATTTTATGAAGCTGCCACTTCCATCCTTTGCAGCCGCACCGACGTCGGTTCCTCAGAAACGCCATCTCTCGTTCAAAGCACGTGTGTGTTTGTGTGTATTTCATAACTTAGCATATGAAAAATAATATTTTTCCTATAGGTTTTATGATCATTCTTCAAGTAGTATATGGGAACAATTCATCTCTGCTGCTTACTTGTAATTGTTAGGTATTATTACTGTCACATTCGAGATCCCATCATGTTCGCCACTTATGAATTCTTGGTTGAAGTAAAGAAGACGTCCTTTGTTGTTTTCTATATTCATTTAGCAGTAGGCTGCATATTAAATCTTGAGCGGAATGCAGGCTTAGTGACGTTCAACTATGACTATGTCACATAAACAACAAATCATATGTGAATGAATACAGACAAATGGCAATCGGTATAAAGACATAAAAGAATATAATAATGTTATTGCATATCAACAACTAGAGTATTACTCGCTTTGAAGTAGTTTAAATAATATTCAATGCTAATGCACATATACAAAATTTCTAATAATCATTTACATAATTGAAGTCATATACGTTCGGATGATGCAATGATGTAGGGCTATCGTGTTACAAAACTTAAAATATAAATTACATTTAATTATAATCAAATACATAACAATCTCCTTCCCCTTTACTTGACATAGTACAAAAAAAAATACAATTCTAATCGCTAAGGAGGATTCCCTCAATTTATTCTGAAATTTAGAAGATGAACATCTAATTGACTTTGCAAACTGGGATACATCAAATCTAACTTACTCCTAATCCTACTCCCCATCAACAAATTTAATGGTGTCACATATATTGTTCCGTGTTCTGTTGTTCTATAGGACAACAGGAACTTTGATACATGAAAAAATACATTCTCCGAATTTATTTTCCGACACTTCATGTTATGTTTAAATGTTTAAACAGACCTTTCACTTTCTCCATTCGTGAATGGATGATACGTTGCTGAAAATGTATGTTTAATACCATTCACATTGCAAAACTCTAGAATATTTTGAGGTGAACTGTCGACCATTATCAGTTACAATTACTTCTGGCAGACCATGTGTTGCATGCAAAAAGTGACATAAGTACTTTTATTGTGTTATTTACTGTAGTTGTCTGCATTGGATTTACTCCTGGCTGTTCACTTGATGCATTCACTACTATCAAGAATAAATAACCTAAATACAGCAAGGACCTGCAAAACAGATTTTGAGCGAAGCGAAAAATCTATTTTTGGGTGAAATAGCCATGTCGTCCTGATGGAAGTTCCTTTATAGTAGCTTCCTAGGTTAAATTTAACTACAGTGATATATCACAGAGAATTTTACTTAAGATATCCAGAATTCTAACTCCTGGCGCGAATATCCCTGGCTTTCGCCTTTAGGGATATTGCATAATGTCAGAGGACATATTCTTGACACGCCACATAGCTATCTAAACCCCTGATAGTGTTTACGCTTCGAGAGGGGAAAGTGGTAAGAATTGGAGGAGAGCCGTTATTAAGGCGCGCTCTACTCCTACTGTTGAGTACCTGTATGACGTCACGTCCGGGCACCTTTTTGTTATTCCTTGTAGCGTTAGCGAGGTGCTACAGATACAGTACTTTTGGGAGGGATTCATTCAGCCTTTATAAAAGGAGGGTGGGTCCATCAGGACGACATAGCTACCTCACCCAAAAATAGATTTTTCGCTTCGCACAAAATCTGTTTTTTGGGCTCAGGCCATGTCATCCTGATGGAAGTTTACCAGAGCATTAATGTATCTGTGGTTTTCCCATTAGTGCCAATAACCACAAGATAAATTTTCCTTGGTCATCTAGACCTAGAGACACATGGTGTTACCGTCATACACCACTTCATCTGATCATGGACTATGTCAGTGCTTCCTGCCCCTTACAGGGAAGAGTCATGGTAGACTCTAGGAAAAACTCGAGAATTGTAAGTTCATATGAACAATCTAGCCAACAAACAGGTATATTGGTCTCATCATATACTTTGTAAAACAGAGTTTGTATTCTGAAAGGAACAAATGTATGTATTGACTACTGACACCTCCCCCCGGTCTACTTGGTGTGTTGTAAGCAAGGTAGACAGGTTTTCATCTATGTAGGAAAATTGTATAAGTCAGTAATACAATCAGGTATATGAAATCAGTCGTAACCAGGGACTTATACCTGATAAAAACACATAATTATGAGGTTTGCTAGCTCTAGAACAGATATTGTATCTGTTCAGGATATATTTTGAATATAAAAGGATAAAATGAATTGCTCTGGCACCTTTATTTATTCAGAATTTTTGGGGCGAAAAGAGACGCAAAATTCAGATATGTATTTATTGATAAACAATAGATAACAAGGTTAAAGTACATTTTATAATATAATATAGATCAAAAATTGGAAATATAGTGGAAAGCATAATTAAAATGGTAATAACAGAAATACTTGTTTCACCTGAAAAGAAAAGTGAAGCCACTTTAAAAGGAAATATTGTAATATTTCATGTTTCCTTATTTCTGTCGTTACAGTTTATAAACACTTGCGTAGTTATACGCATGGCACATGTGTAAGTCTTTTATGCTTCTTTCACCCTTATACTTAGAACAGTCCATAGTGTCACTATAGTGATACTTCACTAAACATGTCACTCCGTAGGGAGGGATCATGTACACCCTTTACTAAAAGTCCCGATTAGTGCACTGTTCCTCGCAGTATTCAAGCGGCAGGTTTTAGTACACTACCTGCTGCCACCACAAAGTGCTTGATCTCTTGCACTTGCTTCGCGTAGTGTTTGAAGAAAACCCTGGATGACTTCCATCCAGTATACGAGCGAAGACTTTCAAAATTCATATTTTGAAAGAAGTTCAGAGACGAAGCAATTTTTCTCGGATCATGACCTGCGGGTGTGCTCTCTGGATCCGCTCTGCGAATGAAATAGGTGATCTTCGCCCTTAATTGTTTCAAAGACAATGTCGAACCTAATGTTACTCCCCTAAAAAGCTGTTCTCCCCTAAAGTCTGAAGTTCTACGAAGATAGACCTTTAGGCACTCTACTGGACATAGAGACGCATCTTTCTTCAGAGGGCAGATTCTCCAGGGACCCCACCTTTTGGTGGGTAGCTCATTCTTAGCGAGAAACGTTGGGTCAGGAAAAAGATTTAGTTCTCCACACTCTGTGAACTGAATGTGGCCCTCATCCCTCAAAAGGGCCACTATTTCGCTAACTCAGGCTCCTGAGGCTAGTGCAAATAAGAATATAACTTTTTGTGTCAAATCCTTTAAAGAGCAGTCTTCATTGTTCAGGGTTGAGGCTAAATGAAGAACCTTATCCAAGGACAAAGAAATGGGCCTCGGAGGTGCTGCGGGCCTAAGCCGAGCGCAGGCCTTAGGGATCTTATTGAAGATTTCGTTAGAGAAGTCCACCTGGAAGGCATATAGCAAGGGTCTACTCAAGGCAGATTTACATGTAGAGATCGTGTTGGCTGCTAAACCTTGTTCATGGAGATGAATAAAGAATGATAAACAGAAATCTGTCGAGATTTCTTTTGGTTTCTTTGCCTTGACAAAGGCAACCCATTTCTTCCAGGAAGACTCGTATTGTCTTCTAGTAGATTTCGACTTATATTTTTCTAAAATGTTTATACTGTCCTTCAAAATCCCGAAACTTTTCTTTACTGCTAAGGCGAGAAAATCATGAGATGAAGGTTTTGGTTTTTCTGTGATGAGGCAGAGAACAGTCGACTTCTGCACTTGTTAAGTCAGAACTGGATCCGGCAACGGGACCAGCTTCAGTCGCAGTTCCGTTATCAGAGGGAACCAGATGCTGTTGGGCCACTCGTGAACCACTATTGCTGCTGTTCCCAGAAAGGATCTCAGTTTGTTGAGGACCTTTAGTAGGAGGTTGGTTGGAGGGAACAGGTAAATCCTGGACCATCTGTTCCAATCTAGGGACATCGCGTCCACTGCTTCCGCTAGAGGATCCTCGTACGGAGCTACATACCGGGGTAGCTTCTTGTTGTCGCTCGTTGCGAAGAGGTCTATCTGCAGTCCTGGGACTTTGCGTAAGATGAAGGAGAATGATCTTGTGTCTAGGGACCATTCTGACTCTATCAGGGTGAACCTGGATAGAGCGTCTGCCGTCACATTGTGGAACCCTTGAAGGTGAACTGCTGATAAGTGCTATCTCTTCTTTTCCGCCAAGCGGAAGATGGCCAACATCACTTGGTTGATTTGGGGCGATCTCGAACATTGCCGGTTTAGACATCTCATTATCACTTCGCTGTCCGGGACCAGTCGGATGTGGATCGAGCAGCGAAGCTTCAGTTTCTTCAGCGATAGAAAAACTGCCAGAATGTTGATGTGGAAGGTCTTGAAGAGGGAGGACCAGTTTCCTTTGACTTTCCGTTGGTGAGAGTGGCCTCCCAATCCTTCCTTTGAGGCATCCATGTGAACGGTGACCGAGGGTGGAGGTGGTTGCAAGGGTACCTTCTTCTTTAGGTGCTTGGCCTCCGACCATGGCTTGAGAAGTGATCGCAGGCGAGTTGGTATCGGTCTTGTTAGATCTCTTTCGAGTGTTTGATGCGTATCTTCTCCAGACTCCTGATGCATCTTTTAATTTTGCTCTCAGCACTGGGTCTGTCACTGAGGCAAACTGGAGGGAGCCCAGTACTCTCTCTTGTTGCCGTCTTGATATCCGGTCAGATCGTAGAAGTCTCTTGACAGATCTTGCTATCTCTCTCCTCTTCTTTGATGGAAGGGAGAGGTGTGACTATAAGTTCCAATGAACGCCAAGCCATTGGAACTTTTGAGCTGGAGATAGACGAGACTTTTCCAAGTTGATCTTGAATCCTAGATGTTCCAGGAACTGGATCACGTCCTTGGAGGGTTGTGTGCATTCTGCTTCGGATGCTGCCCACACCAGCCAGTCGTCCAGGTAGGCTATCACCTGAACTCCCTTTAGGCGTAGTTGACGAATGACTGCGTTTGCAAGCTTTGTGAATACCCTTCGGGCTATGTTTACTTCGAAGGGCATGGCTCTGAAGACGTATTGTCTCTTTTGCAGCTTGAATCCTAGGTAGGAGGAAACTTGTCGATTGATTGGAACATGCCAATATGCGTCCGCCATGTCTATGGAGACTGTGTATGCCTGCTTGGGCAGTAGGGTCTTTATGTGTTGAAGAGTCAGCATCCTGAACTTGTGGTTCACTATGAACTTGTTGAGTGGTGACAAGTCCAGAATGACTCTGAGTTTTTCCGAGTATTTCTTCGGAACACAAAACAGCCTTCCCTGGAACTTGACGGACTTTGCTCTCCTTATGACTCTCTTGTCTAGGAGTTCTTGGACATATTCTTCCAGAATGTGGGTTGAGTGTTGGAAGAATTGAGGGAAAGTCGGTGGAGTTGTGTTCCAGGTCCAACCTAGTCCGTTTTTTATCAGGCTGTGGTCCCAGAGATCGAAGGTCCAACGATCCCGGAAAGAAAAGTCTCCATCCTACCGGAAGCATCTCACTTGGAGTGCTGGTTGGAGGACTTGCCTCCTTGGCCACATCCACCTTTGTTGCCCCTGCCTCTTGAGGGGCGTCTAGAGGAGCCTCGAATGGAACCTCTAGATTTCGGCCGAAAGGTCGTGGATTGCCTTTCAAAGGCCGGGGTAAAGACAGGCGACTGTGTCGCTAGTTGCTGGGGTACCAATTGGCACGTGGTGGGTGGTTGTGGCACCGTCTGGGACACCTTGTCCACGGGAAGTTGTTGTTGTCTAGGTTGGCGAGAGGGCGCTCTTGGCCTCTTAGTCTTTCTTTTAGGTTAGGGACCCTCATCTGGAGAAGACATTCTCTTCATCAACAAGCCCCACTTTTGTAGAAGATTTCTATTCTCCGTGGCAGCTTTGTCGACGATCTCTTTGACCACTTCACTTGGAAAGAGGTCTTCACCCCAGATGTTGGAGGATATTAACTTCCTTGGTTCATGTCTCACCGCAGCCGAGGCGAACACGAACTCTCTACAAGCCCGTCTGTCTTTGATGAAGTTATGCAGGTCCTTCATCACTGTTGCCAAGTGAGCCTTGGCAAAGACCTTGTACATATCTGGGGATGAGGAGACGCTTGCCATCGTCTCCAGTCCGGTTTGAAGAGACATTGAGGCGGCAAGTCTTTCTTTCATTTCCTGCTCCCGACGCAGGTGAAAGTCTGACAACTTAGGAAGTTCTTCACTGAACTGGCGTCCGGCAATGTCGGCCTCCAACTTCCCGACTGAGAAGGTACTAATAACATCCTTCCAGTCAGCATCGTCTGATGGTAGGGCAAGGGAGAACGGCCTACACTCTTCGAGTGTGGGGCAAGGTTTTCCCACCTCGACTGCCTTTAAGGCCGCCTTAAACCCTTTTTCCATAAAGGGGAAGGCACGGGAAGAAGAAGCAATGAAGGATGGGTGCTTCTTACTCAGAGCCGGCACTTTGGAGCTAGTGAAGGCCCTCTCCTTCAACGTGCTGGTAAACAAGGCCTAAGCTTTGAGGAGGTCAAGGATTATGACCTCTTTCAGATTTGTCTCCTCTTTCGAAGGAGGTTCCATCCTCAGACGAACGTAGCAGTCTGGGTAGGCCCCTTTACTGGACCAGAATTCCACGTCTTCGACTGGGACTATGCCCAGCTTGTCGGAGAGGAAGATCTTATCTCCTGACATGGGCATGTGCTCAGCATGCCTCCATTGGTTGACGTCCGAGAAAGAGGGAAGGTCCTTGACGTTTAGCTTCTTTGGAGCTACACGAGAAGCTACGAGATAGTGCATCTCCGACCGTAGCGCTGCTTCTTTCTCGGTTGACTGCTTCTTTAAATCCTGAAACATAGAGAGGATAGAAGTGAACGTTTGACTTATGTCAGCCAATTGAGGGGCAGAGGAGGTCAAGGGGACGGGCTCTGCCAGCGGAGTTGATGAAACCGAAACTATTTCAGTTCCTTCGTCGTCAGTCTCAGGAGCCAATACAGACTCTTGCTCCTGATCTTCGGCAAGAAGACTGCGTTCAGTGCCTTCTGAAACATCTGACATCTTGTCTTCTAACTGGATGTCCTTCATGGCATCCAATACATCAGATTCTATCGGAATCTGGACGAGGGGGATCTCTGTATGAGGTTGCGGGATTACTGCATCCGAAGATGCCCTAGGGAAAAGACAGGCCCTCATCTTTTCATTAGGAAGGTATGGCCCGGTGGTATTCTTTTGAAAACCCCCGACCCATTTATGCAGCTTCTCTCTTGCTGCATCCCTTGACTCAGTAGACTTTTGGTCATCAAAAGCCTCAGTAACCAGATTAAAATAAACGTCACATACCTGGGGGTCCCAATACTTCAGAGAACCCGACATCGCTGCGCAGCGAGCGTGCGTCCTGCAGAGACCATGGCCGCAGAAGTTCTTTCTGCGGACATTACAGAAGTGGTTCCCGCACTTGGGATGGTCCTCCTGTAAAGAAAGGAAAGGCAGATGAGTATTCGGTGAATTATCTCCTAAAATTCATTATACAATGTTATATACATATTTAGCTTAGGATAGGTGAGCTAGAAAAGAAGAAGGAAAGACACCTACGTGTGTTTCCTGTTCAGCCAATTGCTATGACCTCCCTCAAAATTGAATTCCGGGGGATTTCTAAGACAGAAAATTTATTAGAAGATCTTTATCCTTCAGGATATATAGAGGTGTAACTTAACACCGTCTTCTGGAATTCAATATTGGGGATTGAATGTAGTGATCACAGTAAATTAAAGAAAGAACTTACTTTCTTTATATCAAGTGGCCTCACAATAGGCTGCCCATGAAACACAGTGTATGTTAGAAAATGCATGGGCTACCGTACAAACTATACCGTAGTTTTCTGATTGAAGTATGATCTATGTCGCAATTATACTGACCACTGTACAGTCATATACTGTAGTACCTGTCGGAATACACCGGCATTTTAGTTCCTGGGTTTAAGTTAGAAGGTGTACTGCCTTCTAGTGGTAATGGGCGGAAGACCGCCGGCTGTTGAAGGTCGCCGGCCGCCGGAAGGCCGCCGACATTCGGCGGTCTCCGTCAGCCGGCGACGAGAGATATGTCGTCAGACAGTCATTCAACCGGCTTCCGGCAGTCAACATAGCTGCCGGAAGGTAGCCGATGGGTTGCCGGCAGGTAGCCGATGGGTTGCCGGCTGCCAGTGGGTCGCCGATCGTCGGCAACCCATACCAGCCGGCGACAGTACAATCAGTCAGCGGTCTTCAGTCCAGCTGGCTGCCGGCGGCCTCATGGCTGCCGGCAGTTGGGACCCAGGATACTAGTGGTAAGAAAGAGAGAAAGCATGGATGAGGAGGTGTGTAAAGGCTCAGCCTTACTGCCCTCCATCCGGAATGAGGGTTCAAATGGAAGGGGGAAATGCAACATTCAGGCTTCCATCCAACCACAACCTTACTGATCTCTGCCGGCAGGGTTATGGAAGGCAGACCAAAAGAGGACTGAAGAACACTCGACAGGGGGTTAGGGTCTCCGCCGGCAGCTGGCACAGCCGGGCAGCTGACATAAAAACCGAGCCAATCCCACAACCTACCGGCACTAGGGTTAATTGTAGGATGATGGCCAAGGTATGTGAAGGCTAGGCCATCACTAAAGGACAGAGAGGGGAGGGGTGAGGGTCCTGTAAGGTGAGGGAGGAGCCGGCAGTAAAGCCAGTCCTACCTCACCTAACAAAACTCCGTTCCAGTATTAGAACTAACCCAAGGGGCCAGGGAATTTGATTCCCTAGCCTAGGGTTAGCCCAATACAGAAGGAGATTGGCAGCACCTTCGCTGCTGTCTCAGACAGTAGGAACAGAGTCTAGTATCGGAGTCCCCCAAGCAATAGAAGAATTCTATTCTTCAGCTTAGGTTCTGCCGGCACAGGACTGTCTGCTAGGCCACAGGGTGGAGGCATCATATCATATAGTGCCTTCAGGTGAGGCCTAGGGAGGTCTAGCCTCCTGCGTCAGTAGCCTAACCTGACCCGGGAATTCAATTCACCTTGCCAGTCGGCAACCGACCACAGACGGAATACTCTGATGTTCTGACTAAACCCAAAACTAGAATCTGCGGTTAGGGGAAGGGACAGAAACACCCTAGTCTAGATTCACCCGAATGCAATTCAAGGCAAATCTGACTAGGGTTCAGCTTAAGCTAACTCAGAGGGAGAAGAGATTGCTCTTAAATCTCCTAGGGAGATTAGTATCACTTTACAAAAGACTAGGAGGTATCAGTCACCACTTAAATAAGGCGATACAAGAGCAATCGGGGACATATATGAAAGTATACTAAAGCCCCTATGCTAGTAGCCTAGAAGCGGTGAGAATCGATTACCTAAAACACCGAAACTATCTCGTATACTATTTTTGGAAGAGGAAAATTTTTGCAGTAATATCTTATATGTATAGAATATTACCTATGCTTCAATAAAATTACCACACTAGGAAAACTATAGCATGCATGAAAGCAAGGGCTAGACGCCTAGGCTAGGAAGCCTAGCGTAAGTGAGGATCAGTTTCCTAAAACGTTGAAACCACGATAATATCAGCATAATATAAAATTTCCTAGCAATGAAGGCTAAATAGCTAAATTTATTAAAGCGAAATATACCGGGAAGGTCGTTCTGGCTGACTAAATGACACATGCATAGTGAACGCCAGCGTCCATGACGCCTCCGGTTAGGCAACAGCTCTTGTTACGTTAATTAAACCTTGAATCGAGGAAAAAACTGGAAAGAGCTTACATTTATACAAAATAAAGATAATACTCAACTTTCCAGAGGCAGATGAGGCTGGAGAAAGCATCATAGCAGAAAATAATCCAAAAAATAGCGTGAGAGCAATGGGAAAACAGAGTAAGGCTCACTACAAAAGAAGGAATAACAAGATGGCGTCCGGACATGACGTCATACAGGTACTCAACAGTAGGAGTAGAGTGTGCCTTAATAACGGCTCTCCTCCAGTTCTTGCCCTTCTCGAAGCTAAATGCTATTAGGGGTGTAGATAGCTGTGGCATGTCAAGAATACGTCCTCTGATATTGTGCGATATCCCTAAAGGTGAAAGCCAGGGATATTCGCGCCAGGAGTTAGAATTCTGGATACCTTAAGTAAAATTCTCTGTGATATATTACTGTAGTTAAATATAACCTAGGAAGCTACTATAAAGGAACTTCCATCAGGACGATTTGGACGACATGGCCTGATCCCAAAAAATCTGTGTGTAATCTTTGCCATGGATACCTGGGAACTCCCCATGGGTGCGTTCCTATTGCCTTTGGGGTGTTTTGTTGCATAACACAATACATGCAATCTTTAACCATCACCTGTCCACCAATTGATTTTGACCTGATTATACCTTGGTGATCAACATGCATTGCAGATAAAACTTTTTTCGGAATGTGAACTGGAAATAGCTACTCTTGAACCTCACATGATACAACCTTGTGTTACACTCAACTCATTCCAGATTATTTTATAGAATTTACAAACTTCCTTTTTTGCACATAAGTTCCTTACTATGATCAAACTGAGATTGTGATATCGCACCATTTTGGAGTAGAGCGGGGTCTACACCATTGGATGCTTTTCTCAATGAACTGAGATATGAAGTGATGTCATGTAACTCCATCGAATCTGGATGAAGGATTCACGACAAGACTATTCTCCACAAGAGGCAAACTCCAAAACTTCCTGCTTCAGGAATCAAAATTAGATTTAAAGAAGGCTTGCAATATTTTCAGAGCATAAGAACAATCGATGGTTCAGTAAAGGAATTAGGTGGTGGAAGTGATAAATCTTTCACGAAAGTGGACGAAAGTCAGCAAAAGAGCAAATACAAAAAGGGAGAGCAGAAGAACTAAGAGAAGAAATTCAAGGCAAAGAATGCAGTCACGCCACAAAATGAAAAGATGGTGAAAGACTACAAACTTTGTGGACGAAGTCGGGCTTTTGGCAATGATAACTATCCTGCATATAGTCAAGTATCCAAAAGCTGCAAGAAAAAGGGACACTCGCTAAATGTACAGAGTAGCAAATGAAGACGGGAGCAACAAGAACAAGTGTCTGTCTGCAGTGAAATGAAAAGGTGACTTGAGATCATAGGTAATGATGAGAGTCAATAACTGTAACGTCAAATTTTTACTTGAACATGGTACAACAGTCAACTGTTTCAACAAAAGATACTTCCCCATTAAGCAAGTGAACAAAAATACAAAGAACCTCTACATATGGATCAACACAGAAGAGGAGAGGTAGAACTTCTAATAACTAAACTTGAGAGTAAGGAAAACATATGTGTTTTTTATGTCGTTGGTAATCATCTTTAATCACTTCTTGATGTGGATACTGGTAATAAAATGGGCTTTTTGACATTAAATAAAGAAAAATATCAAGTTGCTAGTGTTGAAGCAAATGATAAGTTACGAGTCATGGTTAAGTGATTTTGACTGTCGACCAAACAGTGACCACAAAAGTACTGTCATGAAGGAGCATCCCTATTTCTATACAGAAGGAGGGAGTGAGACAGTAAATGAAGTGGTGAAACGCCAAATCCTATTTCCAGTAGAGGAATGGACTAAATGGGTTTTCCAAATAGAAACTGCTAGAAAGCCAAATGGGAAAATAAGACTTTGCGTTGACCCTCAACCACTAAATACAGCTCTACGACAAGAACACTACTCAGCACCAACTTTCGACGATGTTCTACCATAGCTATCAAATACAAAGATTTTTGCAAAGTATATGTAAAATAAACATTTTGGCACGTATTTATCGAAATCAGCAAAAGAAACTTCATCATGCACTTGTAGATTTGGATGGTGTTGCCTGCATAGCTGATGATATTGTTGCGCTAGGACAAGAAAGCACCAATTAAGAAGCTGAGAAGGATCATGCAGTGAATCTTGTCAACCTAATACAATGATGCAAGGAGAAGCACATTATCCAGAACCAAGAGAAAATGGACCTGAAACAGAGTGAAACTGAATTTATTTGGCACAAATTGACAAAGGTAAGTATTAAGGTCAGCGAGGAAAAGGTTTGGGCTATCAAAGAAATGTCGAATCCAGAATATATCTCCAGAGTTTGTCTCTGTGGTCTGTGATATCGTACAGTATCTAGATTGTTTCACTCTGAATCTTTTCGTCTGAAGAATGTGACCAAGACTTCAAGCAACTAAAACAGAAGATTTGCAATTCATCTCTACTTGCAATTTATGATTCTGACAAAGAACTGGTTCTCCAAGAAGATACTTCAGAAAACGGCCTTAGAGCTGTACTGCTCCAGAATGGAAGACCGATAGAATATGCTTCAAGAAATCTCCGATCAAATGAACGTGGATGGTCTCAGTTCGAAAAAAATACTGGTACTGTAATAGTAATCGGGTTAGAGAAGTTTGATCATTACACCTTCGGAAGAAAAGTGACAATCCATAATGACCATAAACTACTTGAAGTTATTTTGACAAAGCCACTGAGTCAAGCAACCAAGTGAGTTCAATTACTAAGGATGAGAGTTTTTGCTAGTTTGTGAATTTGTATGGCTGAAAGGAGAGAAGTTATATCTTGATGATACAATAAGTCGAACTGCGGGATGATACGCCAGATCCAAGAAGCTACTTATTTGCACCTCAAGATGTACCTGGTAAGAGGATGGAAGAAATCCAGGACGCAACTTTAAATGATCATCTCTCTTAACAACTGATGATTATATCCTACATGGTTTGCCTGTGTTCAGACATGAAGGGTAAATCCAAAACTTTATTTGATTTTTGAGTAACATTAGCATATGCAAATGGCATGATACTTGAAGGTGAAAGGGTCTTTAATACCAAAAGGTTATTGTCCAGTGTTTAAAAAGCTACTGCACGCAGTGTTTTTTTTTTTTCTTTTACCTTTTATGTCACACCACCTGAGTACCTGCCTTTGCCTAGTTTTTGAACCAGTTTAACCCTTTTGGTGGATTCACCTGTTCTATACGTTTGGCCTTGGGCATTGTTAAGGAACACCAGGTTTCATGTAACCCAAATTCTTATATATATATATATATATATATATATATATATATATATATATATATATATATATATATATATGTATGTATATATATATAGATAGATATAGATACAGTATATATATATATATATATATATATATATATATATATATATATATATATATATATATATATATATACATGTACATATATATATATATATATATATATATATATATATATATATATACATATATATATATATATATATATATATATATATATATATATATATATATATATATTCTTACAAAACTGGTCTAGTATAAGAGTAAATATTTTGTTCATGTATTTCATTTGTGTATTCAAGAGGTGTATAGCCATCTCGTAAGGTGAGTTCCACCCATGTAGATTTAAGTAATGTAGGTAAATTACATAAGACTCGTCATTCACTTAACTGTATTTTTCATCTAATTCAGTATAAGTAAATTTACGTTATTTTTTAAAATTAACTTTTTATTTCAAATATTTTGTTGCGAAGTCTTATGTAAGCTCAATTAGGTATGGTGTATGACCCATACGAGGTATGAACACGAGGGATTACGTAATTTTTATGTTTCCACGTGGTTAGGAAGTGCATGAAAATTCTCAAATTAGATTTACTCTTTTCTCTATTGTTTGGAGGAGTAGGTGAGCGGAAATAGTTGAGAGAGAGAGTTGCCTTACCATGTACGTTGGAATTCGTCAGTTACTTGACTAGTTGGCAACTTGGTGCCGTAAGCCTGACCTCAAGCTTACAGACCATGTCCTAGAAGGATCTATAATAATTTAATATATATATATATATATATATATATATATATATATATATATATATATATATATATATATATATATATATATATATATAGACTCTAGGAATGCATAAGCAGCAGAAGAGATTCAGCCTATCCCTTTGAAAGAGCTAAAATTTACAAGCCCTCTCTCCTCTCAAGTGTGTATCCTCTTAAACGTGAATAAGGTTTTTACCCAACGTATATCACGTATAGTTTTGTTCAAACTTTGGTAGAATTTATTGAATGTTAAATTAAGTGTTGTGGGTAAATGTAAGTACATTGTCATATAAAATTTTGTAACTGGCCCTGCGAGATTTAGGTTATATAGTGAAGTGTATTTATTTTGCTTAACTGTTCGGTAAGCTCATGTGAACCAAAAAACAAAAGTCTAACAGTAACAGTTATGAAAATTCCATTTAGTGTTTAATCATTAGAGTGTGAAAGTGTTGACTATTTTCAATTAATTATCAAAATTAAATATTTCCAGTGAAACGGGTGATTGTTTAACATATATACTATCGAGCTATCACACATCTTGAAAAAACAAAAAGTGGGTTTTAAACTATATGCAGATGATACTCAGTTTTACCTCTCAATTTCAACAACACAAGATACAAAGAAAATTGATGAGATAATGACCGAAATAAAAACATGGATGCAGAGGAAAAAGCTCAAATTAAATAATGATAAAACAGAATGTATGTTCTTTGGCACAAAGGTGGCTTTGAAGAATTACCAGTTAATTCAAAGTATAAAAATTGGTGATGCTGATGTTGGGATTGTGCCTGTTGTGAAAAATTTGGGTGTGCTGATAGATTGTAATTTGTCAATGAGGGACCAAATTGTGAACACAGTGAAAGTGTGTAACTATCACCTGAGAAACATAGCATTTATTAGAAAATATTTAACAGAGGGCAGTACAAAAATTTTAGTGATGAGTCATGTAATATCAAGGCTTGATTATTGCAATTCTCTGTACTACAAATTGCCCAATACACTATTAAGAAAGCTTCAAAATGTGCAAAACCGGGCGGCTAGACTGATAAAAGGCATTAAACTAAGGGAGAGAATAACTCCTGCATTGATCGATCTACATTGGTTACCTGTTGAGGCTAGAATTGAATTTAAAATTTGCTTGTTGACTCGCAAAGCACTTACAAGTGATAAGCCTAAATATCTTCGTGATTGCTTGGTCCCCTACCCTGAAGCTACCAGCGCCGCTGTAAGAGTTAGACATGCTGATGACCCACATAAACTATTCGAAATTGGTGTGAATCATGCAATAGGAGGAAGAACGTTCAGTTATGCTGCACCGAGACTCTTTAACGACCTTCCACTCGATGTCAAGAATAGCAATAATGTGGCAGCTTTCAAGAAAAACCTGAAGACTTATCTTTTTAGAAAGTGTTATAATAGTGACCTGAAAACTATTAAGCCTGAATACAAATGCTAGCGAAATAACTGATAACAATACAGAGCAAAATATTAACTGGAAAGAAATTATTTTTTCACACACCAAGGCCCGCCTGAACAGACCTTTAGTGTTTGATGGAGGGCGAGAAATAAACCCGTAAAAGTAAAAGTAAGTATTGTAGAATTTTTCATAGAGTAACATTTTCTTGTCTTAGTCTAAGGTTTTGTTCAGATTTAATATTTCGCGTGATTTATTTTTTTTTAATTTTTTTCTATTAACTTTTATAGAATATATTTATTTGTGTAAAGAGTGTATTATTTCGATCACTAATATCTCCTAATAGTGCATTGATCGTAATCCCTTACTAAAAAACCGAAGTAAGAGGTTGTTTTTGAAGAGTTCAAATATATATATATATATATATATATATATATATATATATATATATATATATATATATATATATATATATATATGTATATATATATAGATATATATATATATATATATATATATATATATATATATGTGTGTGTGTGTGTGTGTGTG
>NC_090728.1:100436390-100441390 GCF_036898095.1 Palaemon carinicauda
ATAGGATTAATTCCAAATAAAAGAAGCCATGAAAATCGATGGTCAATTAAAATAACAACAAATTGGGCTTTGCTTGTTGAAATTTAACATTTGAATCCTTAAATATGGAAAAATTAATTGAATATAGTATCAAATAACAAAATAACAACTAAATAAACAATATAGAACAGGCTATATGTAATGAAAAATATACTATAAATGACTTCTCAAATCCAGTCTTGTGGAGGGCCATACTATATGGCTTAAACCTTTGGTTATATGGTCCCCTAAGATGACCCTACTGCAGTTACGAATATCACAGTTACCTTAAGCATTCAGCTAAACGGAAATAAAAATAATGAGATGATATGTGACTCCAACTACCAAACAATTAAAATATCTGCGATAAAAATGGATATGAAGAAAATTTACTATTACAAGATGAGATCGATCGATGGACCTTTCCAGTATATAAACATGTATGTGTTACATAAAAAAATCTTTTAATATTACAGATGTTACTTTCAGGTTAATTCCTTAAAACATTAGGATTTGTTTGGACTGAAAGTCATCATTTGTTGACATTTGTGTAATTCTGCACACAGGCCACTCACTCGTCTAGCTTTGATCAATACCATTCGTTCTGCCTAATTAAAGAATACGCCCTGGTTCAGAGCTATGCCCGTCATCTTTCAATGCTTCCAGACAGTGAAGCAAAAAGAACCCTCAAAGAATCTTATGCTATGCAAAGCTTTCGTTCATTAGGTTCCCCAAAGCCATATATGTGTAGAGCGAGCCTATCAAATACACGCAATCTATCCCAGATAGAGTTTGGAATCAGTAGAGATCTACAAAACTTGTTTACATAATGAACGAAGTTTGAAACTCAGGATTGGGGGGTTATCTTCGACGAGGGGTCTCTCTTGGCCTAAAACTAATGACTCCGGTTCCGGTTCGAAAGTTCACGGTCATTATGCCTAATTATTATGGGAGAGTAACAGCAATGATCCTTTCAAAGAGCGTAGCTATATAATGATATTAATGATTCTTATACATGGTAGTTGTTCAAGTAGACAATTATGTAACCATGATAATGATGAAATTACATAGTAGTAGTAGTAGTAGTAGTAATTGGCCATACACTCTTCAATGTTAAACAGTTCTTAACAGAACTTTTAGAAAATATAAATACAGCTTTTGCTAGATGACAGAATAATATAGTTCATTAATATGAAGTGGATGATGCCATTCTAATTCGGCTGTGATACAACCCATTGTCAGAAGCAATGGATTTATAACATCATCTACACCAAATATACTTTATACACCTAAAATAACTCGAGTTTCATTTTGTAAACTTAGCTATTTCGGTATCCCAATAATTGGATTATATTCTAGCGTCAAAGATAAAAGACCTTACCTCAAAGTGTTCTCTAGATCATATCATTAGCACATTGCTCTCTCTCTCTCTCTCTCTCTCTCTCTCTCTCTCTCTCTCTCTCTCTCTCTCTCTCTCTCTCTCTCTCTCTCTCTTGGATTGTTCCAAAGAATCCCCTTACAAACACTGTATCTCTAAGTTCTCCTAACATCCAACACACTTCTACTTCCCATATTTTTTTTTTTCCTGTGGATATCACAGTTAGGCTCGCTGTGTCTTCCTCCCCCACCACCTCTAGATTTTGAAAAAACAAAACAAAAACAAAAAAACATGTTTTCATAATCATGATTGATTGTAAATTACCTTTCGTCCCAACTGTCTTGGTCACTAACGCTGGTATGTCAAAGTACAATTTCTAAATTTTATTTCAGATTAAACCTAACACTCCGCTATTTCTTCAAACTCAAATTAGATTAATCCACTGGGATTCATGATACATGGCCCATCTCTCACACCATATTTTTTTTTTACAGAGGCTCAATAAAATGCAAATAAATGAAAGATAATTACAAGAATTTTGAAAAATATTGTACATGGGAATTTATGATTTTATCGCAAAATCCAAATTAAATCTAAAAAGTGTGCTTAAAAGACTCCTGGTATGTGTCTTAAGGAACTTTTTCTCGCCTCCTATTCTAGAATCTTTCATGTCTTTTATATAACCATTTTCATCATCCAAATAACATCTTTTATTGCTATGATATTCTTAAAGTATTAGAATATTTTCTGGCCCCAATTTATGAACATACACCCTTAAATAAACCAGCGTTATTCAGTCCTGTCTGGACTTACATTAATACAGCGCACATAACAACTACACACCGATAAGTTCAATCTGTTCTTCCCCCTGGTTCCTGCACAATAACTTTATTCTGCGGCCAGGCTGACAGTTATTATTTAGGTGCAAAGCTTCTGAGCTTATATCAAAATCTATAACTGAGATTTTTCTGTAACCTTAAGCAACAGCAATCATGAAAATCCTAAGTTTTAAGTCTATCTCATTCTACCTTGAAATCAGTTGGGATAAAACCTTGTTATCAATTATGGCAACATATTGTGGAAAATTTGGTATTATTAGACTCTTCTTTCAGATTCATCGCCCAATTTATGTTTTTGCCTATGCTAAGGAAATACGGGAAAATTTGATACTCAGTAAACTATTCAAAAAAAAAAAAAAAGTTTATTAGAATTAGAGAAAATTATTATGAAAACTCCAAGAAAATTATAAGTATTATGGGGAGAAGAAAATTAGCACGAGGGCTATATGATAGATATCAAAAGAAAAGTCCAATGCAAAGTTTGCAAGAAAAAATAGTCAGTCATTCAAAGACTTTTCTATACAGTTAATTCTCTGCATCAATATTTTCAAAAGGTTATCAAATTTGCATTAGTATTTAAGCACTTGAAGCATGTGGTTAGTATATATATATATATATATATATATATATATATATATATATATATATATATATATTTATGTATATATATATATATATATGTATATATATATATATATATATATATATATATATATGTGTGTGTGTGCGTGTGTGTGAGTTTGTGTGCATGTGGTTAGTATATATATATATATATATATATATATATATATATATATATATATATATATATATATATATATATATAGATAGATAGATATATATATATATTCACATGTATATATATATATATATATATATATATATATGTATATGTGTGTGTGTGTGTATGTATATATATATATATATATATATATGTGTGTGTGTGTGTGTGTGTGTGTGTGTGTATTTGTTTGCGTGTGTTTGTGTGGTTGTGTAAATATGCGTGTTTATATACAACATGTGCAAGGTGGTAGGAAGAGAAAGTCCAGAAAGAAGTGGACGAGAAATGAGCACTCAACTGGTAAAAAATATATATATAATTTCTTATATATTCTGTTCTTAATTTCCATTAAACCTCTGTGAATCGATCTCCGTAAAACTTGAATATATCTGTCTTTGCTCGTCAAGGTGAATGACCTAACACAAGCTTTCTTTGATTTCCACAAGATATTCTAACCATATTTTTAACAATGTCTGAAAGAATAAACTTTATGTTAAAATCTCATTTACAGTGCATAACCAAAGAGCAATTAAGAAAATACTTTTTTTTTCTTTTTGAGAGAGAGAGAGAGAGAGAGAGAGAGAGAGAGAGAGAGAGAGAGAGAGAGAGAGAGAGAGAGAGAGAGAGAGAGAGGCTGGATTTTACGAACCTTATTATTTAATGGTAATTATGAACATGATTTATATATACATCCTTATGCAAGTAATATTTCCAGATGAATAGATTCGAAAAAGCACTATAGTTTATCATTAGATATATCACAAACAGCATCAATTATAGTTTACACCAGAGTAAAGAGTACCATGAGCGACAAAGGCGTAAACTATATTTATTAAAAAATGAACATTAACTGAACAGAAATATCTGTTTGAAGCAATTTAATACAGAAAGAAATGGGAAATTACAGTAATTTCATGTGCATTCTTTATTAGTGTTAACTGATCGTTATATGTTATTTTCCACGCAATCTGTGAACAGAAATCATTATATTAATGAGAAAATTGAACTCCATATAGAATGATATCTATGATTTATCACACGTGTAATATATGATCTCATTAACGCATGAAAATATTAGTAAAATAAACGACATTTGAATGGCAAAAAATTATATCAACTACACGTTTAGGATAAAGGGAACTCTTACTAGTCAGGGCGTAACTGGATCTTGAAGAATATAGCTGTAGTAACATACTCCCAAATGCAGATATCATTATACAAGAATTTTGCACTTTATCAAAACCATGTTAAGATACAAGAAATATCAAGTTAATCTCTCTCTCTCTCTCTCTCTCTCTCTCTCTCTCTCTCTCTCTCTCTCTACATAATTATGGACTAATAGTAATCTGACTGGAAATCGTACAAATATATCTAGAAGCCATTGGGTCAAAGCATTGAATGCATTCAAGTAGTTTACACACACAAACACATACACGCGCGCGCACGCGAGCGTAACGCATTCCTTGAGTGTTTCATATTAAATCTAACAAGAAGCACCCAAATTGAGAGTGGTATTCACAAATTCTTTATTTTTCTTTAATTCTACCTTTGTTGGGATGAAATGAAAACTCATTCTCCTCACTATCATTCCAGTTGAATATTTGGGCTCTCTCTCTCTCTCTCTCTCTCTCTCTCTCTCTCTCTCTCTCTCTCTCTCTCTCTCTCTCTCTCTCATACAAATACATATCTTTCGTATTTCATGAAATTCAGTAGGGCCTATTTGACTTTACGTCTTAACATATTGAATCTATTAACAAATTAAGATTACTCTTGATACTCCAATATTACTTTGCTATTCATTAAACTATATCTAAGCTACGAAATGCATTTAAGTATAAGATATATCCCTGATCTTTAAAGTCGCTATACTGAAAGGTAGCTGCCACACCCTTTAAGCAAATGGAAAGTAATTACTCTAATTAGCTCTCATTAGCCATACATACAGGAAAATTGTTAGTTGAATATCAATCATAAAAGGGTTTAA
>NC_090728.1:100443890-100463890 GCF_036898095.1 Palaemon carinicauda
CAAGGATATCGCATAATATCAGGGACGTATTCTTGACACGCCTCATAGCAATCTGCACCCCTAGTAGCGTTTACGCTTCGAGGAGGTGTGGCAAAATAAAAGGGAGCCGTATCAAGGCTACCCCGTTCTCGTATTACTATTGAGTATGATAACAGCGCCATTCCCACGATGGCGGACATTCCTTATAGTAATGAGCATGGTGTTACAGATACAGTACCACGGGTGGGATACTGTGAAGATCTTTTCTTTTTAGAAGAGATGGGTGGGTCCATCAGGACGACATGGCTATCTCACCCAAAAATAGATTTTTTGCCTCGCTCAAAATCCGTTTTTTGGGCTCAAGCCATGTCGTGCTGATGGAAGCATACCAGAGCATTAGTGTATTTGTGGATTTTCATCAGTGCCTTAACCTTATAGCAACCTTTTCTATGGTCATGGGGACCAATTGAGACGAGTGACGTCACCGTTATTCGTCACCATCACTAATCATAAACAATGTTAGTGCTTCCTGCCTACTACAGGGAAGAGTCATCTAGACAGTAGAAAAGGGGTCTCGAGGTTAACATATATTGTATGACCAAACATAAGTATACACTGAATATACAAATAGTCTCATAGTTGTATATTTTGCTAAAATAACATCAGTGTCTCTTATATCTATTATTTGATGCATACAAATATATGAGGGATACTTACTTTGGTAAGTTGAAGAACTCTGGCATGTATACATACAATTGTCTGGCGAAAGTGAACGCACTACATTCTAATTGACATTTATTCCTAATAAATGACTAAAAGAGATGTTTAGTAAAACGAATGTAGTATGACAATGGGATTATACCTGTAACAAGTACAGAGACTATATTTCTTTCTTGAAGGAAGAAATGATGAGTGCCACTCTCAGACTGAAGAAAAATTATAAAACAGTTTCTCTTCATAATTCCTGTACTGGTTACTTCTATCTGCACTGTGTACTTCGTACACCGGCACTAGTCCTATCTGTATAATTCCGCACCTGGGATTTTGAACAGAGCTAGTGTTATCATGGTAACACTTAATCAAAAGAAGTCACACCTAGGAAGGATGACCTCTTTTCCCTTTAATTGACAGTCCCAGTCAATTAGATGTTCATCGTAGAATCTAGACGGCAGGTTAAATATTCTACCTGGCGTCACCACATATTGCTTCAGATCATGGACTTGTCTAGCATAGTGTTTGTAGAACACTGGATGATTCTCATCTGTTACATGTGCGAGGACATGTGAGGTCCCAAACCATTAACTGTTTACCACAGTAATTAGGGGGCAGGTTTTAATACACTACCTGCCGCCACTACGAAGTGTTTCAGTTCATGCACTTGTTTTGCATAGTGTTTGTAAAACACTCTGGATGATTTCCATCCAGTGTATGAACGAAGGCGCTCAAAGTCCATATACTGAAAGAAGTTCAGTGATGAAGCAATCTTTCTCGGATCATAACCTGCGGGAGTACTGTCCGGATCCGCTCTACGAATAAAGTAGGTGAGCTTCGCCCTTAGTTGTTTTAGGGATAAATTTGATCCAGAAGTTTATCCTTTAAAGAGCTGTCCTCCCCTGAAGTCTGAAGTTCTACGAAGATAGACCTTTAGACACACTACAGGACATAGAGAGACATCTTCCTTCAGAGGGCAGATTCTCCAGGGACCCCACCTCTTAGTGGGTAGCTCGATTTTAGCGAGAAAGGATGGATCAGGATAGAGATTCAGTTATCCCACTTCCGTGAACTGAATGTGACCCTCATCTCTGGATAGGGCCACTATTTCACTAACTCTAGCCCCAGAGGCTATAGCAAACAGAAAAATAACCTTTTGGGTTAGATCCTTAAGAGAACAATCTTCATTGTTCACAGATGAGGCATAGTGTAAGACATTGTCCAAAGACCAAGAGATGGGCTTTGGTGGTACTGCGGGCCTAAGCCTAGCACATGCCTTCGGAATCTTATTAAAGATTTCATTCGCCAGATCCACTTGAAAGGCATATAGGAGAGGCCTAGTCAAGGCTGACTTGCACGTATTTATCGTATTGGCCGTCAGACCTTGGCTATGAAGGTGGACAAAGAAGGACAGACAGAAGTTCATTGAAATTTCTTTCAGTACTTTTGCTTTGACAAACACAACCCACTTTTTCCAGGAAGACTCATATTGTCTTCTAGTTGACTTGGCCTTGTATTCTTCTAAGAATTCGATATTGCCTTCTGAGATCACAAACCTTTTTCTAACCGCTAGAGTGAGAAAATCATAAAATGAAGGGTTTGGGTTCTCTGTGATAAAACGAAGGCAGTTAATTTCTGAACCTTCGGAAATATACCTAGGAACAGAACTAGGACCAGCCTCATCTTCAGTTTCTTCATTAGGGAGGACAGAATGCCCTTGGGCTATCTGGGAGCCAAAAGAACTACTCCCCCTTAGAAGTATCTGAGCCTGTTGAGGACCTTCAGCAGGTGATTGGATGGGATGAACAGGTATACCTGAGTCCATCCTTTTCATTCCAGAGACATGTCGTCTATCAGTTCCGCTAGAGGGTCCTCGTATGTGGCTACATATTGAGGTAGTTTCTTGAAGACACTCGTGATGAAGAGGTCCATCTGCAGTTCTGAGACTTGTTCCCATCTGGGAGGGAATATGTCTGCGTCCATGGACCATTCCAACTCTATCGGCTTGTATCGAAATAGAGTATCCACCGTCACATTGCGGATCAGATGTAAATGAACTGCTGGTAGGTGCCATCCCTTTAAGAGAGGGATGGCTAACTTCACCAAGACTGTATGAGACGTTCAATTGTGACGTCTTATTATTGCTTCGGTGTCCCAGATCAGTCGTAGGGAGTCTGATCTGTTTGGAGGGGGCTTCCCCAATCATGAAAGGACCAGCAGAGTCTTGGGAGTTTCGTGCTTTAATTTTTGTTAGAGAAGCGA
Organism: Palaemon carinicauda; assembly: GCF_036898095.1. Lineage (NCBI taxonomy): Eukaryota > Metazoa > Arthropoda > Malacostraca > Decapoda > Palaemonidae > Palaemon > Palaemon carinicauda. The sequence continues at coordinate 100,446,843 of NC_090728.1, forward strand.
TTAGAGAGGGGCCGATCTCAGTCTTTTTTTTTTTCTATCTCTTCAAGCGTTTGATGCGTGTTGTCTCCAGGCTCTTAACGCATCTTTCGGTTGTGCCCTTAGCACCAGGTCTGTCACTGTTGCGAACTTGGGAGAGTTTAGCGCTTTCCCCTGTTGGCATTATGGCAATCTGACTGATTACCTGAATCTCTTGACAGACCTCACGAGCTCCTTTTATATTCCCAAGGGAAAGGAGAGTTGATGTGACTGAGGGCTTCGATGGTTTTTTAACCATCGAAACCCCTGAGCTGGAGAAAGTCGAGACTTCTAGAAGCTTATCTTGCATCCGTGATGTCCCAGGAACCGGGTCATCTCTTTGAATGCACATTGGCCATACACTTCGGGTGCTGCCCACCCCAGCCTCTCGATCAGGTATATTAATACCTGAACTATTTCTAGGCTTGACTTTGACGTGACTAAGTTCGTCAATCCTATGAAGATACTTAGGACTGTGAGTCCGGTACATATCTTTCCTAGGATGAATGTTTCTCTCTGTAACATGAATTCTAGATAGGAGGAAGGGGGGTGGTTGACTGGAGGGTTCCGAAGGACACCTTTCAGGTCTGACAAGACTACGAAAACCCCTAATTGGAACAAGGTCCATATGTTCAGAAGGATTAACATTCAGAACTTGCTGTTTTTTATGAACTTGTTGAGTGGCGACAAGTTCAGAATGACCCAGAGATTTCTTGAGCCTTTCTCGTGAACACAAAACAGCCTGCCCTGGAACTTGATGAGTTATATTTTTCTTACCACCTGTATGCTCTATAGCTCTCAAGTATACTCCTCCAGGAGGGTTATGAACTGTAGGAGAAGGTAAGGAAACGATGGTAGGAACATTTCCGTTTCCCATCAATGGCTCATCTTGAATAAGCTTTGGACCGAAGGATCGAAGGTCCTGCGATCCTGAAGGAATGTTCCTCCTAGCCGAAGCGTCTTTATGCTTCGAATAGTCAGTAGGCTTAGACTTTTGACCATCTGCCTGTAGCATCGTGGTCACTGGAATAGTGGGATGTTGTTGAGCAGCCCGGATATTTTCAGCATTTTCGATCTTCTTTTTAGGTTGGGGACCCACAACCACAGAAGATTTTCTCTTTGAAGGAATGCCCCATTTTTGGAGAAGACTTATTTTTTCCATGGTGGCGTTCTTAATTACTTCCTTAATGACCTCGTGTGGGAAGAGGTCTTTACCCCAGATGTTGGAAGATATTAGCTTCCTTGTTTCGTGTTTCACTGTTACAGCAGTGAACACAAACTCTCTACATGTACTACTAGTCTTTATAAAGGCGTAAAGGTCCTTCACCAGGGTAGCCATATGCATTTTGGCTATGACCATGAGCATGTCTGGGGTATTTTCGTAGGTTGAACACAACTCTATGTAGTTTTGTAGAGAAAGGGATGTCGCAAGTCTCTCCTTTGACTCATGTTCGTTATACAAGAGCAACTCAGACAATTTAGGGAGACATACCTAGAATTGTTGACTTGCGACATCCTTGTCTAATTTTCCTACTGAAAATGTCAAATGGACTTCCTTCTAATCCTTTTCCTGTCCGGGAAAAGCTGGTGATAAAGGCTTGCACTCATCGAGTGTGGGACATGGCTTACCCGCCTCTACCACTTTGGCAACAGAAGTAAATGCCTTCCCCATAAAGGGAAATGAGAGTGGTGTACGAGCAAGAAAGGGAGGGTGTCTGTTATTCAGTGAGAATACCTTCGACTCTGAATAACCCGCCTTTTTTAGACTACCTGAAAGGATAGTCTCTGCCTAATCATGTTCGAGAATCATGACCTCCTTTGGATCCGTTCCTTTTCTTGACTTTGATTCGTACTTCAGTCGAACCCAACAATTAGGGAAAGCATCGAAGCTTGGCCAAAATTGAATTTTGTCCAAAGGAACAGCACCTATTTTCTCTGAGATGTAGAGATTGCCATTTGAAATCGGCATCTGCTCCGCAAACCTCCAGGGATTGGTTATGGAGCATGTTGGTAGGTCTTGATTCATGGGTCATTTGACAGACCCCTGGGAAGCGACAAGAGAAGTTTTACGAGGCTCTATCTTGCGTTTTACTTCCTGCTTTTCGTTTTGTTTACGAAAGCTCTCTATTTGATTCTTCAGCTGGATACATAATTGTACCACATTATCCAATAGAGGGGTAGAAGACGAAGATGTCGACATCGATGGCTCTATAGCCGGCATAGGCGGAGGAAATTCCGACACAACATTTTTCTCTTCTACCCTAGGGCACTTCTTGCCCTCAATCCCAAAGGTTTTCTGGCCGTCAGGGGATGTAGTTAGCTCCTGAGGCACTACTATTTTCTCACTTGCTTCCGGAAATAGTAGCTTACGCATCCTATCATTAGGTAGGAAAGGTCCCGGAGAGATCTTTTGAAAGCCTCTCACCCAGTTGCGTAATTTATATTGAGCTATATCCCTAGTCTCCGTAGACATTAATGTCCGTCATATATTGCAAACCTGTGGGTTCCAATAATGTAGGGATCCGGAAATAATATTGCAGGGGGCATGAAACCTGCAAGTATTACTTACTCTTGGCCATGCAGAGGACTGCAGCACAAGGTATCTGGTGTTCCTCCTGTAAAGAAAGGAAAACCAAATGAGTATACAATGGATTATCTCCTTGACAATCAACATGCAAATGTCCTTTACAATAGAGTAGCTTAGGATAGTAAGCTATAAAGGGATAGTAGGAGATACATACTTGTGTACCCCTGTGAGAAAATGCTGTTACCTCCCCTCAGTATTAACTACATGGGGGTTCCTCTATTGAGTAACTCCCAGTAGAAGGGCTCTTACCCCTAGGGGTAGAAAAGTACCAATTCACTGTCCAAAAATAATGTCAATACTGTGGGGTCAGGATGACTGATTCTCAATCAGAATATTGAAGAAAACTATTCATTCAATATATGAGCGGTACCAGCGGAATGCTCGTACAAGGGTACCCAAGGTATGTTAGAAATTACTACTGTATAATGGCACTGTAGTTTTCTATTTGCAGTAAGTCTATACTGCAATTTACTGGCTACTGTACATCATGTATTGTAGTCTAGTCATTATGCTGCCTTCATAGTAGCATATGGAAGTACAGTCCATCTAGCATAAAGCCAGTTGGACTAGGAAATTAAAGACATATATTTGTATATCCCACTCAGCCTATTTGCTGTAGTCTTCCTACTATATTAAAATATAGAGTTTCCTGATCAGGGACACTCAAGGAAAAAGGCTCTACCCTTTAAGGGTTAGGAGTGTATTACTCTTGCCTTGAAGTGTTCAATATTGTAGGGTAATCCTAATACTGATTCTAATCAGGATATTGAAGAAATCATACTGGGCTCAGCAAATGCCTGTGTTGGATATCCAAAATATATTAGAAATAATCACTAGTATAAAATATATAGTAGTTTTCTATCTGCAGTATAATCTATACTGCAGATATACTGGCTACCTATATAACATATACAGTAGTTCAGCCGGCATGTTGCCGGCATAGCTAGGTCTTGCCAGCATACCCGGCATGCTAGCTAGAGAGAGAGAGAGAGATAGCATGGAAAAAAGGCTACTCCTTACTGTGAATGTATACAGTAATTAAGGATGTAAAAGTCTAATTTGACTGCCTTTCTCCAGAAAGAAGGTTCCAATAGAAGGGGAGAATGTATCATTCAGGCTTCCATGCAGTTACAGTACTATTGCCGGCAAGGTAAGGCCGATACACTGCCGGCCGGCAAGCTTCCAGCAGTACGAGTACAGTCGGCGTGCTGCCAACTGAGTCAGCACTATCTTTGCCGGCCTGGCCAGCAGTACCCCGGCAACAGAACCTGTAGCAGCAGTCCAAGGGAGGATTGAAGAACCTTGGGGACAGAAGGGACTTCCCACTCACGGCCATCATGGCCGCCGGCAGCCGCTAGCTACCGGCAGCCTTCTTGGCCGCCGGCTGAGCCGGCAGTTGCCGGCTGGACGGGCAGTTGCCGACAGTCTCCAGTTGTTGGCAGCCATCTTGGCTGCCGGCAGTCATCAGCTAACGGCAGGGACCAAGCAGCCGGCAGATGATGTAGTTGGCGGCAGTATGCCCTGCCGTCAGCCAAAGTAATGGCTAGAGAGGGAGTCTGGCTGGCTCCGGCAACCTACCAGCAAAAGTAAGGTTGCAAGATGTCGACCTAAAGAAAGGCAATGGCTCAGCCATCAAAAGTGGACAGAGAGGTAGGGAACAGGGTCCTGTAACGAGTGTGAAGGGAACTGGCAAAATTGTCAGTCCTACCACCTGTTAAAAGAAACTCCGTTTCAGTATCGGCAGAATCCCAGGTGACAGGAGAGATTCAGTTCTCCATCCCAGAGATTGCCGACACAGTTAAGGGGATGGCGGCACTGACGCCTCCTCTCAACAAAGAAGAAACAGAGTTCCAGTGCCACGTTATCCTAGGCTAAAGAATATTACTCTTCAGCCCAGAGTACTGTGGCACAGGACTAGTCTTTTAGTCGCAAGGAGAAGATGGTATCCTACTATAACTTCGAGTGCGGCTAATGAGGGCTAACTTCCATTGCCGGCCACCTAGCCGGCAGGGGAATGATGGTATCTTACAACCCATTCGCCCTGCCGGCAGGTCGCCGACATAAAACTAAATACTCTGAGATTCTGACTAAATCCCAAAACCTGCTGGTATACCACAACCAACGGTTAAGGGAAGAGGCAGGACAAACCCTAAGTTAGCCATGTCTGAATAAAATTCAAGGCACGGCCATTAGGGTTGTAGCCTGAGGCTACACTCTGAGGTAAAGAGATTACCCTTAAATCTCCGAAGAGACGTGTAATGTTTTATAACATTCTAGGAGGTATCAGTCTCCACTGAATGAAAACAATACACGGGGGTAACCAGGGAATGTCTGAACGTATAGTAAAACGTCTAGGTTAGGTTACCTAGGCTAGACGAGATCTCGGTTACCTAAATCACCGAAACTCTAACTATACGATCGACAGAGAAAAAGGGAAAAATTATGCAGATTATCAAATCTTTACAAGAATAATTGCCTAAATAGCTAAATAATTAAAATAATTAAATAAGGCTATTTAAAACTGGAAGTCGTTCTGCTATCTAAATAACACATGCCTAACAAACGACGGCGTCCATGGCGCCTCCAGTAACTGGCCTAGCTCTTAGGCATAATAAAATACTCTAATTTCATTGTGAAACAGGAGCTAAAATATACTCATAGTAAAGACCCGATACTCAACTTTCCAGAGGCGGAAGAAGATGGAGAAAGCATAACAATAATCCTGTAAAACAATCGAAAAGTTAGATCACCAGGGAATACCACCAAGCAAAATCACTACAAAAAAAGGAATGTCCGCCATTGTGGGAATGGCGCTGTTATCATACACAATAGTAGTACGAGAACGGGGTAGCCTTGATACGGCTCCCTTTTATATTGCCACACCTCCTCGAAGCGTAAACGCTATTAGGGGTGCAGATTGCTATGAGGCGTGTCAAGAATACGTCCCTGATATTATGCGATATCCTTGAGAGAAAATTTAAGGATATTTGTGCCAGGAGTTAGAATTCTGGATACCTAAAGGTAAAATTCTCTGGGAATATCACTGTAGTACATATATCCCTTAGGAAGCTACTTTAAGGGGAACTTCCGTCAGCACGACATGGCTTGAGCCCAAAATTAGAAATAGAACTAAACAAATGGTAAGTAAACTATGAAAAGTTTAAACAACTGTGTTTGCTTATTAGACCATGTTTTTATGTTTTTTATTTCTTTTTTGTACACTGTTCATCTGAGACTTTTCTCTTTTTTATGATAATTATCTAAGAACTATTTAACCTATCCCACCTAATTTTACAGTTTTCCACATTGCTATAGAAACATGCGTCCATGCAACAGAAAAAATATTTTCAAGACACCAACAATAAAGAAAAAACACCAGTGAAAATCGAATCACAAGTTTAACATTTTCCGTCAAAAAGATGCCAATTTATACCATGAAAAATATTTCTTAAGGACATTGGGATAAGTAGTACATACTCTAAGTCAATACAGCTTTCCCAGAAATTAGTAATTACTAAATACTACAAGTTGTCACCTACCATTTTGTTTACACTGAAAGAGGCGTTGAATTATGTCATAGCAGCAGTTGCTAGGGCCTTCTTTGCATTGCAGAAGATTAGTTCCTGAAGAGGACCCAACATCATGTTTTATGGCTTGACATGGAGGGAGGCGTAGAGGGGGCATGAGTGGCGGCGATGGCTCGGAGGAACCGGTGATAAAGGTTTATCATACCCGGGAATTCTTGCAGTGCTTTGACTGTTGCAAGCGTGGAAAAATTCTAAACAGCTGAAACCTTCTCAGGAAGGGGTTGTACGCCTTCAGGAATGATGCGGGGCCCTTATAACAAGACTTCGTTGTCACCAAGGGTACACTTGTCAAACTGGACTACAAGGCTGTTCTGTTGTAGGCAGTTGAGAATGATGCGTAGGTGACGGGGGTGTTTCTCTTTGGGGGAAGAGAACATAAGTATGTCGTGCATTTAACATAAGCAGAAGGGGAGGTCCCCTAAGATGCCATCCATGAGCCATTGAAAAGTGGCCCCAGCATTACGAAGGTCAAAACAGGAGTATATGAAGGTGTTTATCTTCTGGGTTCATGGGAACCTGATGATACCCCTTCAAGAGGACGAGAGTGAAGAACACCTTCTCTTTTTGCAAGTAAGAGGTAACGTCCGCGATGTTTGGGAGGTGTTAGTGATCCAGTTCTCTCTTCATGTTCAGACATTAGTAATCCCCACAAGGATACAAGGAACCATCCTTCTCAGGACGATGTGTAAGGGTGATGACCATTGGCTTGAGGCCTTTTGGCAAAGACCTATTTTTTCCTTTTTGGTGAGGGTTCATTTAGGGGCTACCTAATGATCCAGGGCCAGACGCCTAAATCTAGCAAACACCATAGTCCCAATTGTCTTGATACAGTGATAATTACCATGCTTGGCGGGAACCGTAGGAATTTGGCAAAGTTTTGGACAGAACACTTCCGGGTACGACTGGAGGTGGTGCGCGAAGGCATCCGGGGGTGTGCTGATGTGGAGTGCGAGGTCGGAGGAGAGTTAAAGAGGTGTCGACAAGTATGAATCTGCATTGACTATACGTCGAAGTGCCACATCAACCACGAGGTGGATATGAGCAAGGAAATCCACACCGAGTATTAGCAATGTTATGTCGGCAATGGAAAACTTTCAATGGCATTTGGTGTTCCAAAACAATAGTGTGATTGTCTCATACCCAATAGTGGGGATATCAGATCCATTGGTAGCTACCAGGTGGATGTTAGCATGCTTTCAATAACTACGTCATGTCCCGGAGAGTGACATTGATGGAAGGGAATGGCAAGCTCCAATGTCTACCAAAAACTGTTCACCTAAACCTCTATCATGCACAAAGAAAAGATTAGTGACAAGGTAGGCCACAGCCACAAGCGATGGCTTACATACATGTTTTATGGACAGTGACAGCCGCCAGCACATTTGTTTACGGCAGCCCTGAATATGGAGTGGTAATAGTAGAACTGCAGCTGATGGGCGTCAGTAAGTGGGTGTAGTTTTCGTTGGTTGGGTCATGAGCGAAGGGTGGCAAATGTGGGTGGTAGGTGGTTATGTCCCAGGTCCAGCATATTATTTCGTGGGTGTCTGTGTCTTACCACATTCACGTCAACTTCGGTCAGTGTTGAATGGTTGTCCTCTTTATCAAGAGTGGAGACATTGATGGAGGTCTTGAAGGTGGTGAAGTGGCTGTCCTTAAGGGCATCAACTTTGGTCATGAGGTCCTTCGTGGGCTAGGTATTGACACTGGGGATTGCGGCGTGTACAGGTTCGGGTAGGCTTCGTAACCAAAAGACATAAAGTAGGTTCACTTCCTAAGGAGAGCCGTCTACAGCCGGTTGTAGGTTAGTGATACTGGTCATTTCCTTAAGGGCGAGTGAAGCCTTTTGGTCCCCCAACGGCTGTTGAGAGAGCTGAAAAAGCTTTGCTATAGAGGCGGCTGGTGATAGCGAGTACTACTCCAGGAAATATTTTTTGAAGGTGGCATGGGCTATTTGGGACATCCCCTTTGTCACAAAGCCAATCAGAGATTTCCGGGAAAGTGTACTCGTCGATCACCGCAAGAACATAGTCTGCTTTGCTGCTTGAGCAAGTCACGCTCTTAATATGAAATTGAACTTTGGCACTCTAAAACCAGGTAAATGCTTCTCTACTGGCAAAGGCCAGCAATTTCTTCGATGTGGCAGGGGTTAAAGATTCAGTGTCTGTGAGCAGCGTGATAATAAGGGTACCGCAAAGCGGTGGACGAAAAGTCTGTGGAGAATTGGTCCTCCAGTGGTCACCAATATCGTGAGGTAGCTGTTAGGTCTCAAGAAAAGGCTAGATGAATGTTACTGAAATTATTCACCAAGATAAAGAGCTTATATACAAATGGTTGAGGGCAACAATGGTACCAAAGTCCTATAATCTGAAACATGCAAAAGCATGTTAAAACTGGTTTTCTCTATTACCAGTGTGAAAGATAGTGAGAGAAAAAATACAATAGTATTACAATGTATGAGCATGTATGAAATACACATGCGTTACAACTACTGTACAAGCGTTACACTATATTTGGATATATATATATACAATACAGTATACACACACATATATATATAGTACTTACACACACACACATATATACAGTATATATATATATATATATATATATATATATATATATATATATATGAATATATATATATATATATATATATATATATATATATATATATATATATATAGATAGATAGATAGATAGATATATATGAATATATATATATATATACATATATATATACATATATATATATATATATATATATATATATATATATATATATATATAAAGAGAGAGAAACACAAAGAGAGAGAGAGAGAGAGAGAGAGAGAGAGAGAGAGAGAGAGAGAGAGGGGGGGGTGTTACGAACGATCTAATACAAGCATGAATCTCACAAACAAAACGAGAGTTATAGTGATAAAGAGAGCGAGCAATGTCATTCTTAAAGCGAGATCTAGAATAAAGGACGCCTTAAGGCTTAAGTCAAAGATTTGCAGAAAATGAGAGACTAATTACAACCGTAAAAAAAAAACGATAGGAATAGAAATCTCACAATCATTAAGATAAGACAGATCCCGCAAACAAGCATAAAACTAGCCATAGAATAAGAGAGCTCACACACAAACATCTAGTTAGAGATATAAAGAGAAAGGAATTGATATACAAAGTAGCTAGAGTTTGGTATACACAGAGTAGATGAACCACCTATATCGGTTAATGTTAAAAGAGACAACTACCTCTGATAGCTCCAGATGAGTATTAGAATGACCAACAATCAATTGCATAAACCTAAGGTTAATCCAAGCTTTCGTCAATGTACTGTATTTATACAAGCCAGTATCTTTTATGTTTTGGAATTGGGAATAAGGTTATTGTTAACATCGTTAGATTGGCCGACCTTGCACCAGCTTAAGTCTCTCTTTTCAAGGCACAACTCTTTGGCCGTATTTCGGTATTTGGTTGGGTTTATAGGCCACTCAATAATGACAGAGGAAACTTGGGCAAGAGGCAGTGACAATGTCCTAGCTAGTAGGCCTAGTACAGTGGTAACGTGTCCGCTTAGCATGCACATGGCGGCAGAACGACCCCAGCCCGTGACCGTGTGTTTAAACTGTTAGCTGGGGAGGCAAGTGCTATGCTTGGGTACCACAGTGGGGGAATAGGCTTGCTCGGCTGATGTTCTTTGAACATTTAATATGATGAAACTGGACCTGAAACCAGATACCTTTAACAATTGTCTAGAGACTGACCAGATGTACGTAAAATCAGCGCCTAAGCGCCCCCGCCCCCCCCCCCCCCCACCCAAGCTAGGACCAGGGAGAGCCAGGCAATGGCTGCTGATAATTCAGCTGGTAGAAAATAGGCTCCCCTAACACCCATCCTTAGCTCACAAGACGGATGACGTTGCAAACAATACAAGAAATTATTGAGCTTGAGTGGGACTCGAATCCAGGTCCTGCGATCGATACGCAGGAATGTTTCCAATAGACTAATAACCCCCAATTTTTGATAGACAATGGAGACTTTACTCAATCAATCTTCCAATCTCACGGGCTGAGATTTTGAGCTGCGTACGCCGTTGCTTGTATCCTCGCGTGAGCAGTAAGTGCAAAGATTACGAAACTCAAAATTTTATTAAAGAATTAATTCTGGCATTAAACTTGATCTATGCACCTCTGACACAGAGTCTCCATGAATATTAGGGTGAAACAAGGGGTAGGTAATTAATATGTAATTAGCACACCGGGGTGATTATGATTCTCCAACAATTAACCTTAATGACAGGGGAAGGCAAACCCCACTTAGACCCAAGAATACCGCGGAATTATAATAATTACCGCCGTCCCTAATTTATTCTCGATGGTGGCACCAAGGATTCTAGACCTGTCAGGTGATCAATACGTACCCTTGTCCATTTGCTGCGGTCGTCAGTGCTCGCACTTACTGTTAACTTACGTCGTCGAAAGTAATTAGTTGCAGTAATTGATTTTATTCGCGCAATTTCGTTTGAGGAGACCTACAGACTTCTAACAATAAGCATTACCTTATCGAGGATTGCATGAGGCATGGCTACATTAAGGCTGTGCTACCTGTACTTTTAATGCAGGACCTTCGACGATAAGAATTTTGTTAGAGAGGATCTATCTTTTTTTTATTCAGTAAGCAGCTACGTTTTCTCTTACCGTAACAAAATAGTGTAACTTTATTTATTTGTAACAAAATTTTACACTGTAATTATTATCCCTTTCTAAAAAATAAAAAAAATTATACTTTATATCAAAACTGGTTTTATTTAGGTTTCGAAGGACAATCAGATCCTTTTGCTTAAATGAGCTTCTACAATCCTCTTTATCTATTTGTTTCATTCCTTTGTCTTGGAGGGTTTTGTTAACCACTAATGTGCCTCTAACGATTGAAAGGTTTCTGAGACAATATCTCTATAAACCTTCGAAATCCTGTAGCTTATCATTTCATGGTTGCAATTCATATGGGTTCACCTTTAATAGCTCTTCGTGCTTTATGAATATTATCATTATGGTAATTATGTAATTAAATAATTCTGATAAGGCTGAAGAATGTTGCATTATTATTATTATTATTATTATTATTATTATTATTATTGATGTTGTTGTTGAAATTAGTGCTGTTGATAATGTTGAGGACTAATCATTAGTTGTTGCTGTTGTTGCCGTTAATGTTGATGAATAATTATTAGTTATTATTATTATTATTATTATTATCATTATTATTATTATTACTTGCTAAGCTACAACCCTAGTTGGAAAAGCAGGATGGTATAAGCACAGGGGCTCCAACCGGGAAAATAGTCCAATGATGAAAGGGAACAAGGAAAGGAAAGTAACTAACATTCAACGTAAAATATTTTAAGAGCAGTAATAACATTAAAAGAAAAATTTCATTCATAATCTATAAAAACTTTAACAAAATAAGAGGAAGAAAGATAAGGTAGAATTAGGTGCCCGAGTGTACCCTCAAGAAAGAGAACTCTAACCCGAAACAATGGAAGACCATGGTACAGAGGCTATGATACTACCCAACACTAGAGAACAATGGTTTGATTTAGGAGTGCCCTTCTCCTAGAAGATCTACTTACCATAGCTAAAGAGTCTCTTCTACCCTTACCAAGAGGAAAGTAGCCACTGAACAATTACAGTGCAAAAGTTAACCGCTTGAGAGAAGAAATTGTTATTGTTGTTGTTGTTATAAATATTGATGAAAATCATTTGATTCATAAGCCAGGTAACAGTTGTATATTACCTTATCATAATCTGTCGTTGTTGATGATGATGGTGAATAATCATTGTTTTAATAACCAGTATCAATAACTTGAAATAAGGATAACCTTCACCAAAATCATCTGCAGCTGTCAATTATCATGATGTCGATGAATTACAGGAAGAACGTTCGCATGTATTGTGATCCTCGTACTAAAAAATTTCTAGATACTTTGTTTTCATTGTTTTATTTCCAGAAAATATAAATTCCCTTTCCAAATTGCCATATTCCCAAATTTCTATTATTTTTAGATATACATTTTTCCTGAGGTGGATTTTAATTAGTCATCAATATTTTTCTGCAAATATATGAACCGAATATAACATAAAGTTTATATTGCTTAAATTTCCAAAGGCTTTTAAAATAATAGAGTCCTTTTTAATGGAAATGTAACAGAACCGAGACCATCCAGATAATAATCCCTGCAAAGGAGAACCAAATTTCTTGTCTTTTCTTTAAATAGTACAGAAATTACTTAAAATAATTAAAGCTTTGGCGTCACACATGTTTTAGCTTATGGTTGCATCTTGTAATCGTGTTTGCCGGTAACGTTCAGCGATATAAGTTATGTTTCTCATCAAAAAGAGTATCAAGACTTTTAATGATGGTTGATTGTGTAATGAAGTCTTTCGATAGTACAGCAACATGCACATCTTCTATGGTTATTTATGTTGTTTGAAGTTATATTCAACAAACTACAATCGTGAGAGAATGCGCGAGAGGAAAGTGATTACATACCCTTATTGGGAAGAGGTAAGTAATAAATGATCTCATAGCTTTTTACAGGCATAAAGTCTGGAGGCTCTAAATAAGTGACTTGTTTATAGGACTTATTAGTCCCGCCTTTAGATTGAAGCTGGTTTCCTACTTGAAGGTTTAAAAGTCCATCATGAATGGCAGAGTTAAGGCTAGAGCAGTGATTCTCAATCACTGTGCTATGGCACACTGATGGGGTACGAGAAAATTTCAATTGCGACGCAAAACGTTTTCGGGACTCGAGAACATTTCAATTGCGCCACAAAACGTTGTCGGGAATCGAGATCATTTTAATTCCACTGCTAAACGTTGACGGGGACTCAAGATAATTTCAATTGTGCTGCAAGACGTTGGCGGGACTCGAGATAATTTCAATTGCACCACAAAACGTTGTCGGGAATTGAAATAATTTCAATTGTGCTGCAAGACTTTGTCGGGACTCGAGATAATTTCAATTGCACTGCAAGACGTTGTCGGGACTCGAGATAATTTCAATTGCACTGCAAGACATTGTCGGGACTCGAGATAATTTCAATTGCGCCACAAAACGTCGTCGGAAATCGAGATAATTTCAATTGCACTGCAAAACGTTGTCGGGACTAGAGATATTTTCAATTGCACCGCAAAACGTTTGCGGGACTTGGGATAATTTCAATTACGCTGCAAGACATTATCGGGACTCGAGATAATTTCAATTGCGCCGCAAAATGTTTTCGGAACTCAAGATAATTTCAATTGCGCCGCAAAACGTTGTCAGGATCCGAGATATCTTCAATTGCGCCGCAAATTGTTGTAGGTATTCAAGATAATTTCAATTGCGCCACAAAACGTTTTCGGGACTCGAGATAATTTCAATTACGCTGCAAGACGTTGTCGGGACTCAAGATAATTTCAATTGCGCCACAAAACGTTGTCGGGAATCGAGATAATTTCAATTGCACCGCAAAACATTTTCGGGATTCAAGATCATTTCAATTGCACTGGAAATCGCTGTTGGGACTCGAGATAACTTCAATTGCGCTGCAAATTGTTGTCGGTATTCAAGATAACTTCAATTGCGCCGCAAATTGTTGTCGGTATTAAAGATAATTTCAATTGGGCCACAAAGCGTTTTCGGAACTCGAGATGATTTCAAATGCGCCACAAAATGTTGTCGGGATTCGAGATAATTTCAATTGTGCTGCAAAATGTTGTCAGGACTCGAGATAATTTCAATTGCACCACAGAATGTTTTCAGAACTCAAGATAATTTCAATGGCGCCGCAGAATGTTGTCAGGACTCGAGATAATTTCAATTGCGCAGCAAAATGTTGTCGGGACTTGAGATAATTTCAGTTGTGCCGCAGAATGTTGTGGGGCCTCGAAATAATTTCAACTGCACCGCAAAACGTTGTTTGAACTCGAGATAATTTTTATTGTGCCGCAAAACGTTGTCGGGATTCGAGATAATTTCAATTGTGCCGCAGACTGTTGTTGAGACTCGAGATAATTTCAACTGCACCACCAAACGTTGTTGGGACTCGAGATGATATCAATTACTTCACAAAACGTTGTCGGGACTCGAGATAATTTCTATTGCACAGTAAAACGTTGTGGGGACTCAAGGTAATTTCATTTGCGCTGCAGAATGTTGTCGGGACTTGAGATAACTTCAATTGCGCCGCAGAATGTTGTTGGGACTCGGGATAATTTCAATTGCGCCGCAAAATGTTGTCGGGACTCAAGATAATTTCATTTGCGCCGAAAATGTTGTCGGGATTCGAAATTATTTCAATTGCGCTGCAAAACGTTTTCGTGACGAGATAATTTCAATTGCACTGCAAAATGTTGTCGGGACTCAAGATAATCTCATTTGTGCAGCAGAATGTTGTCGGGACTCGGGATGATTTCAATTGCGCCGCAAAACGTTTTTGTGACTCAAGATAATTTCAATTGCGCCGCAAAACGTTGTCAGGTTTCGAGATAATTTCCATTGCACCCCAAAATGTTGTCTGGACTCGAGATGATTTCAATTGCGCCGCAAAATGTTGTCGGTACTCGAGATAATTTCAATTTTGCCGCAAAACGATCTCGGGATTCGAGATAATTTCATTGGCACCGCAGAATGTTGTCGGGACTCGAGATAATTGCAATTGCACAGCAAAACGTTGTCGGGACTCAAGGTAATTTCATTTGCGCTGTAGAATGTTGTTGAGACTCGAGATAATTTCAATTGTTGTGCCGCAGAATGTTGTCGAGACTCGAGATAATTTCAATTACGCCGCAAAACATTGTGGGGACTCGAAATAATTTTAATTGCGCTGCAGAATGTTGTTGGGACTCGAGATGGTTGCAATTGTGCCACAAAACGTTGTCGGGACTCGAGGTAATTTCATTTGCGCTGCAGAATGTTGTCGGGACTCGAGATAATTTCACTTGCGCCGCAGAATGTTGTCGAGACTTGAGATAATTTCAATTGCGCCGCAAAACGTTGTCGGGACTCGAAATGATTTTAATTGCGCCGCAGAATGTCGGGACTCGAGATAATTTCAATTGCGCCGCAAAACGTTGTCGGGACTGGAGATAATTCCAATTGCGCCGCAAAACGTTGTCGGGACTCGAAATAATTTTTATTGCACCGCAAACTGTTGTCGGGACTCGAGATAATTTCAATTGCGCCGCAAAACGTTGTCGGGACTGGAGATAATTTCAATTGCACCGCAAAACGTTGTCGTGGCACACCGGGAAATACAAAAGAGAGTGTAGATATCGGTTAGATGTTATCTCTACACCGGATGGTGATATTGATAATTATTTAAGATTACAGTAGTTCATCAAATTATTTTATCATATTGGCTTTGTTATTTGCTTCCTGTAATTGTACAAAGTAAACTCTGCCGTTCAAGTCCGTCTCATTATCTATAATAATGCTTAATCAAGTTCAATGGCTGTCTAAAGCTAGTGTTGTATCGTGTTCACGAATTATGTAATTAATTAGCAGCATTTTCTTTCTTTTTTTACGGGAAAAGCAGGGAAAATTCTGAGATTCTCCTCGTTGTAAATTTTACATATCTAAACTGGATTGCTCAAAGGAAATAAAAGGTCAATTAAAGAAATGCAAACAGAAGCATGCAAGGTAGAAGCGAAAATATTCTCATTTCAACAAATAAGTTGGCCTCCCTATTCTGAAACACAAAGCAAGCTTACATGATTTGAATATGTTTCCTTTAATATGTATTACTTGTATCAAAAAATTATCCCTATTGTTGTTTCCCATCTGACAGTATTCAGTGGAAACATCATTATTTCAAATCACTTAACACAGAAAAATCTGATTGGATTTGAAATCCCTTCATAAATGTTCCTTCTAATATTGGACTACAGTTGTGTAAAGAAAAAGACCTGGCCGCTAATTACAATGATTGCGATATTAAAATAAAACATTCAATAGTAATTATTGATGCATTATAGATTTCTATGCAAGAGTTACATTTCACATTGGCTTAAAAACTTTATCACTTGTTACAATTCTATACCTCTTATCCATGAGTACTGGGCTTCTCAACCTAAATTAACATCAACCCTAAGAAGCGAGAAAGACTGAACTCAACTGAAGAGGAAATGAGGATCTGCTTATTGCACTTTCGACCGAATATTGAAGTCGCACAAAACATCAGGGACAGGTTTCACACCAATAAGCAGCAAAATTAACTGAATAGAAATACTGAAATAAAATAAGGTCATAATCACACAATTTTTAGTCTGTGGTTCCATCCCATCATATTCAAATGTGTACCCGTTTAAATTTTACCAAGTATGCTGTGATATTCTTATGAGATCTCAGGTGTGCCTTGGGTAAAAAATGGTTGAGGAACACATCCTAGAGACTGACCATATGTACAAGTTATCAACGACTAAGCCACTCTCCACTCAAGCTAGGAGCAAGAAGGGCCAAGCAATAGTTGCTATTGACTCAGCAGGTAGACCTATAGGCTTGCCCAAACTCACATGGAAGGTGAGGTTGCAGACACTATAGCAAACTATCGAGCTTGAACAGGTCTCGAGCCCACGTCCAACAGATCGAAAGACAGAAACGTTTCCAATCAGTTACTTGCAAATTCATAGTTCTAAACACTCCAATTTCTTAAGAACTCATAGGTTCTTGAAATTATCTTAAATTTTTACTGTAAACACATTTAGAAAGCCAATAAATGAAATATCACATCAGAAACTAGTAAGTGTTCATCGTTTGAATCTACTCCTCACGGCTATGACTTGGGCATGACTTCAAGATATCAACTATAATCTATCGCTCTTTGCATTTCTAA
>NC_090728.1:100468890-100473890 GCF_036898095.1 Palaemon carinicauda
ACTGTGCATTAAGTTATCAACATTAACATATATATCTAAGCAATGCTTTATTAAAAGGGGCATTTTAAACATTTCTGTAAATAATTTATAGCTATTTAGGTAAGTAGTGCATTGCAAAAGCACACAACAACTTTAACTGTGACCGCGTTTGTTCAAAAATAGCGCTGTCAACTTGCGTGGGACACACTGCTACTATGATATGACGCTTCTAGTTGTACTGCCTCTATGATCAAAAGTAGAAAAAATAAACAGAGCTCATGGATGAATATCTCTTCTCGCTGGGAGACTTCTAGGATCTAACATTTAAAAGAGAACACTTTAAATTTTTCATTGTATCCAGATTTTGGAATATTTAGAATAGTTGATATGCTTAATATAACTATAAATAGCCTGTTGATCTAGAAGATGGATGTAATACCACTTGGTAGAAGGACCTAGTGTAGTACATATTCTATTATATTAAGAGTCACTTCTATGTCATTCCTTCAGACCGTCTTCAATCAGTATAATCTTAATTGATTTCTCTATATGAAAATGTATTGCTAAATGTTGCTCTTATTTACCTTCACTATTTCCATTGGACATTGATTTTTTATTATGTGTGGTGTCAGTTTATGACTGATGATTCGCTTTTTTATACTGGTGATACATACAGTATGTGATGTAAGCCATTCCTAAAACAGGATCTCTGATGTTGTATTGGTTTCATTTTAATCTTATGTTGATCATACCCTAGAATCCATATAAATGGGATAGTGTTTATTCTAACATATTTAAGAAGGACTTTCTTGGAGACAATTAATAGGTAACCTGGTTCAGACAAGTATTGAAAATACTCCCAATTTGTACTAATAAAACGTAGTTTTTCTGATATTTATGTAATAATAAATTGATGTTGTAACCAATGTTTAGATTAATGTTGTAAAATATCACCTTCCTGTGAAATGAGAGACTGGTTATCACAAGTATGTAAAGACGAGGTTTTTACACTAGAATAGTCCTGAGTCCTAGTGTTGATGAGCAAAATAAAAGAAAAGTCATTGGCAAATTTCATTGAATGTTGGGCATTAGAAGAGTTCTTCAAGTGTAGAAACAGTCATCTTGGTTCTATCACATATTTTCCAGATGATAAAGTGCATTAGTAAGTTATGGTTTCGCTCTGAACTTTATAATGTATACTCTTATTTTTATGATTCATGACCAGCATAAAATAAAGTAAATCAAACTATTTGACCACCTTTGTGATCTTACTTAGAATTTTCATCCTATCTGAGATGAATCAGTGGTCCTATGAATAACATAAGACCAATTTTGTTCTGTTTTTCCTTTGCGCGGGTGACATGAATGTACTTCCATCAAAACAGTACCAAAAGAATGTGTCTTAGATAATCCATTACAAGTCAGTCCTCATATAGGAAAAAACATGACACCACCCTCCCACCCTTTAGCCTTTATATTTGCAACTTTGGCCTCGAACTTTGTTGTAATAATGATAGTGATAAAAATACTTTTACCTTCATTTGCCTGTTTACGGGAGTCCACATAATTGATCAAAGGCCTCGTCTGGAGGGACGCCATGTTATTAAAGTGGGAGTTAGAGAAAACTAATTAAAAGATATCTCATAATTTCCTCCTTTTGAAGAGTCATTCTTAAGACAACACAAAAGTCCCCCAAATTGCAAAATATCATCTTGTCATTCACTTCTTTTTTATTAGCAAACTTCAAAGTTTCTTTCCGTTCTATTTTTCTCACTTTTTTTGGACTTGTTTTTTAGAAAAGGCGTTGAAATCCAATTTTTGTTTTCAGAGGCAAACTTTCGTTTTGATCAAAATTTAAGCTTTCATCGCTTTAACACTTTAGTATAAATGCCTTTATTTCATATAATGTTTACGGTTTTTTTTTTTTATATTGCTTGATAGGCCTACAGTCTTTATTACTGCATTATTCCATTTCATGATTACTCGTGAAAAATTAAAGAAAATTATAATTTATTTCCTGTTAGTTTTTCCTTGTTCTTTATACGTTACACAGGAGGTACGTGCGCGTGCACACACACAGACTCACATACATATATATGTGTGTATATATATATATATATATATATATATATATATATATATATGTGTGTGTGTGTGTATATATATATATATATATATATATATATATATATATATATATATATATGTATGTATATGTATATTTATATGTATATGTATATGTATATGTATATTACGGCTCGAAAATTACATAACCTCCTAATTTCCTAACTCACCTGTTATTTTTTACATATGTCTGTTATACATGAAAATTAATACCCGAGCTCTGAGAAAGTTATGCAACTCCAGACGGCAATATATAAAAACACTGAATATCCTAAGGCCTCTTACTTTACTCTCAAAACAAATCTGGGGGATTACTTGACATTAACTATTCAAAACAACCTCTTACTTCGTTCTTAGTCAGGGATTATGAGCAAGGCTCTGTTAAGAAATAATGGTGATCGAAATAATACACACTTTACAAAAATAAATATATTCTATAAAAAGTTACAACACTTTGAAAGAAGATCACCAAAAATAAATCACTCAAAATATTAAATCTGAACAAATCCTTATACTGAGCAAAAAAAGAAAAAAAAAATATATTATCACTTGTTTCATTAGAAATTAATCTATAAAAATAATTTAATCTTGATAATTAATGAAAATAGTCAACACTTTAACACTCATGAGTAAATACTAAATGCAATTCACATAATTGTAACTGATACACTTACGTGTTTTGGCTTAGATAAGGTTTCCAAACATGTAAGCAGAATAAATACACTTCACTGTTTTAACCTAAATCTCACAGGGTCAATTAGAAAAATTTATTATAAACAAGTATTTATAGTAATACAATATACTTGAAATATTAATCAATGGATTCGTCAACGTTTGAACAAAGTACACACGATATGTGTTGGATAGAAATTGTTGATCACGTTTGAGTGGTCACACACTTGACGCACTTAAGAGGAGAGAGACGAACTCTTGCTCTTTCAAAGGGATAGGCAGGATCTCTTCTGCTGCTCATGATTTCCAAGGGGCACATATATGTTGACTTAGAACTTCTAGATGATTCTAGTAAATCATTCTCGTAGCATGGAGGCAGGCTCTAGCACCGCCAAAGTTGCCAACTTAGAAAAATTAACAGGGGAACAAACCTTGTTTGTGAGGTAACCCTCTCTCAGCTAACTCCGACCACCTCCCTCCTTGCAAAAAATAAAAAAAAAAGATAAAACTAACTCTGGGGGTTTCAAGAACATTCTAACAACGTGGACATATAAACATGATGTAATACCTCGTAAACATGGCGTATGCCCTCGTGTTCATACCTCGTATGTGACGTACAGCATACCTAATCAAGATTAGAGTTCGTAACAAAATACATGGAATAAAAAGTTAATTCTTAAAATGAACGTTAATTTACATACACTGACTTGAATGAAAAATATAATGAAATGAATGACGAAAGTCTTATGTAATTTACATACAATTCCTTGAATTCACAAGAGAGGAACTCACCTTACGAGCTGGCTATACACCTCTTAAATACACAAATGAAATATGTAGATAAAATATTTACTTTTTACTAGACCAGCTTCGTAAGAATATATATATATATATATATATATATATATATATATATGTATGTATATATATATGTATATATATATACATATATATATATTGCATATATATACAGTATTTACAGTATATTTATATTATATATGTATATATATATATATATATATATATATATAGATATATATAGATATATATATAGATATATATATATTTGTATATATATATATATGTATGTATATATGTATATATATATGTATATTTATAATATATATATATATATATATATATATATATATATATACAGTATATATATATATATATATATATATATATATATATATATATATATATATATATATATATGGATGTATGTGTTCGTATGTACAGTTTTGGCAGCGTTGCTAACCCTATTCCACGTTGTAGTTGTAGCGCCAAACTCAATAACACAATCCTTTTTACTTCCGCACTTTTGCAAAAACAAGACATGATAAAAGACTTTTACTGAACAGTGTGACTCTGGGGTACCTTATAACCGTACACATCGATCCTTTACAAGACAAGTAGCACAATCTAATTCGAAGCGCAAGCACTAAAGATGAAATTTCCCTTTTAAAATATGACGTAGGGAAAAACGCCATATAATATATAATTACTTGATTGCTTGAACCAAAATTGATTTTCTTTCAGAAAAGACCTCACCACTTCCGAAATTTTTGTCTAGATGATAAAGATCCTGGGAAGCTACTAGCATCCACGCATCAGAACAATATCCTAGCACAAATTAATTTCCAAGTTTAATAAACATGTTCCTAGTATAAACTAAAATTGATCAAAATGTTTTTTAGCCTACGATGCCTGAGAGAAGAGCCGTACGGTAACCCAATCATAAAAATCTCTGGAATGAATTTGAACTATTCTGTACATATCCATTGACAAGGGTATGTAGGATCTGACTAATTCGAGCTAAGAGATCCTCATTTCTTTGTTATTATTATATTTTAGCCCTGTGCTTATGCTGAGGTCTTGGAAACCATTTCACGAAGACTATATGATATATTGTAAAATTGAATATAAAAGAGCGTACTATAATTATATAGGACCATTTTGCTTATTCGGGTATTCTTTTTAATTATTATTATTATCATTATTATTATTATTATTATTATTATTATTATTATTAATTGCTAGGCTAGAACCATAGTTGGAAAAGTAGGATGCTATAAACCCAGGGGCCCCAACAGGGAAAATAGCCCAGTGAGGAAAGGAAACAAGGAAAAATATAATATTTTAAGAACAGTAACAACATTAAAATAATATTTCATATGTAAACTATAAAAACTAACAAAACAAGAGGAAGATATATTAGATAG
>NC_090728.1:100478890-100486390 GCF_036898095.1 Palaemon carinicauda
CTATATATATAAATATATATATGCATATATATATATATATATATATATATATATATATATATATATATATATATATATATACATATATATAAGCACATATATACATTCAAATGTAGGCCTATATATATATATATATATATATATATATATATATATATATATATATATATATATTACATATATATATATATATATATATATATATAAATATATACGTATATACAGTATATATATATATATATATATATATATATATATACGTATATACAGTATATATGTATATATATATATATATATATATATATATATGTGTGTGTGTGTGTATATATATATTTGCACATATATATGTAGGCATATATATATATATATATATATATATATATGTGTGTGTGTGTGTGTGTGTGTGCGTGTGTGTGTGTTTATTTAATATACACATTTATATATATTTATATATATATATAAATATATATATGTATAAAAATACATATATACATGTACATATATACATATATATGAAGCTTATATATATATATATATATATATATATATATATATATATATATATATATATATATATATATATACTGTATATATACACACACATATATATACATATATACATATATATATATATATATATATATATATATATATATATATATATATATGTGTGTGTGTATTTAATATACATATATATATATATATATATATATATATATATATATATATATATATTTACATATGTATATATATATATATATATATATATATATATATAGAGTATATATATATATATATATATATATATATATATATATATATATATATATATTCAGTCAAATAACTGTATAGTCCTCCACTGAAGACTGACCGAAAACAAGTAAGTTCGCAGAACATCACCCGTCTTTCTTGCATCGACTTTTAATTACTAAGATCTCCCATTCCAAAACATTTTCTAAGCAGTCCGGTCAGTATTTTCTCAGTTTCCCTCTTTTCTTCCTTCTATGACACTTTCAAATCATGCTCTCTTTTTACCAGCCTATTCTTTCTTCCTTGTATGTGGTCAGAACACCTGAAAATACTTTGAATTTGATTTTCATGATAATCTCATAACTACTCATTCATATATCGATATTCCTTATTGTCTTTACACCTCTAGCTCTACAAACACTTCATAAACAATTCCTCTTACTATGTTCCTCCTATTCTCTCTCAATTGCAATCAGCACAAGTGCCTCATTTTCATATCTATAAGACAGCTGAATCATTCCTTGCAACGACAACTCTTTTTGTTGATATTCTCTTCCTCATAAAACCATTACGAAGTGATTCTGTTAACTTTATTGCATCACATCTTTTAGTATCCACATCTTTTAGAATCCACCTTTTTTAGCATCCACGTCGTTGAGAATCTACCTCTTCCAAGATCCCCTCTTTTAGGACTCACCGCTTCTATGGTCAATTGCTTCTATGGTCCTTCACTTTTATAGTCTACCGCTTTTATGCTCCACTGCTTCCCTGGTCCACCACTTCTATGGTCCACTACTCCTATGGTCCAACGCTTCTATGGTCCATCACTTTTATGGTCCACCGCTTCTATACTCTACTGCCTCTATGGTCCACCATTTCTATGATCCACCACTACTATGGTTCACTGCTTCTATGGTCCACCATTTTTAGGATCCACTGCTCCTATGATCCACCGGTTCTATGGCCCATTGTTTCTATGGGCCACCACTTTTAAGCTCCACCGCTTCTATGCTCCACTGCGCCTATGTTCCACAATCCCTATGGTCTACTGCTCCCATGGTCCACCAATTTTATGGTCTACCACTTCTATGCTCCACTGCTTCTATGCTCCACCACTTCTATGCTCCACTGCTTCTATGCTCCACCACTTCTATGCTCCACTGCTTCTATGCCCCACCACTTCTATGATCCACTGCTTTTAAGGTCCCCCTTTTCTAAGTCCCAACTCTTCCACGGACCACGATCTATCTCTTTTAGAATCCAGCTCTTCCAGAATCCGACTCTTCCAGCATCAACCTCTTTCAGGATCAATCTTCCAGCATCCACATCTTCCACCATCCTCCTCTTTCATGAGCCACCTGACCATTATCCAACATATTTTCTACTAGTGATGTCTGCAATCAGCGTGTTCTATTATTCTACCATTCATTATTCAGTCCATGATATTGTTAAAAAATCATGGAGGCACAGAGCACCATTGTCTGATTCAATTCTTTTCAGAATAGATCAATTACTCTCCTTCCATAAGAAAAAACAGAATCTTTATTCGGTTCACAGCTTAAGCTTAAGATCTTCCTCAACCAAATCTTCATAAATTCTAACTAAAGGTTTTTCTAAATGCGAGTAATCTACGTATAGCATTTTTTTCGGACTCTCAGATCTATGCTCTAAAAATATTGCTTGCACATCCTCTGTCTAAAAGTGCTATTCTCTTCACTGGTAATTTTCCTGTTATCTGTCTTCCTTTCCCGATCATAACACATAATAATACATTTAATCAAAACTTGAAGTAAAAAACAACTAACAATAAAGGTAAAGTTCACATATGCAGTAATTGGTGACCAGTAGATAACAGATACAACAATTGAGATTTTTTTCTATCAATAGGTGGGAATTCTAAGATAAATCACAATGAATAAACCTTAGAATAGCCTCAAGCAAGAGAACTCACATACAAAACCCGGGAAAAACATAGAAATATAGCCCATGATGAAGAACTCTAATCATTTGGTGACCACCAAACGTAATGAATCATAAGCAGTGGCACACCAGGATCATTATTATATTGTTATTATGTCAAACTACAAACCCAGTTAGAAAAGCGGTATGCAACAAGTCTAATGGCCCCATTATGGAAAGCATTTCATTTTGATAAAAATGTAATGAGAAGTAAAAAAATCAAACTTTGAGATAAAATAAACATAGAAATACAAATAAGGTAAACTTCAAGTTTTTGTAGTTTATATATGAAAGATCTATTTTAATTTTGTTATTGTTCCTAATATATTTTGTATTAATTGTTCATTACTTCACTTGTAGTTTATCTATTTCCTAGTTCATTTTCCTCACTAAGCTATTTTTTCCTGTTGGAGCCCTTAGGCTTATAGGATCCTGATTTTCCAACTAGGGTTGTAGGTAAGCTAGTTATAATGATAATAATAATAATAATGATAATAATAATAATAATAATAATAATAATATAAAGGCTACTTCTGTTTTATAATTTTATGTGTATTCTTTCAGCTTCACTTTAACTTATATATAAACAACCTTCTCTCCTGCTTCCCTTTCCTCACTTTTCACTTTGTCGTGAAATTCCATTTGGTTGTCCGTGCACCAATATTTTGTTATATTTAATAAAATAATATTGAAATACATATCCAATGACTTCCTGCCTGCTTCACTTTCTCCAGAATAATTTATTTCATCCACCCTCCATCAGGCTCGCTGTTTTCGTGATTGAATTTGCTGTGTTATCTTTCATGTTGTATTTCTCAAGTATATTTTTTTACCCCTATAGAATGTATAGAAGGATGTTTTCCATTAAGGTGTAATATTTCCTTAACGATCAAAACTGATTCATAGCGTTCCTTTGCTATATTTTCAACTCTTTTTTTATCCTGGACAATAAAATTTACTAACCACTATTTTTGGTCAATCATTTTACATCCACACCCCCAATTACTCTCTTCCATTCGACATAATCATTTAGAACTGTCATTTAGCCTTGTACGATAATATTTTCATTCGTTTCTATTATTCTATTCCCTGTCCGCATACACACACAAAAGTATCGAATTCTTCTATCACTCTAAATTGTTCTTCATCTACCCTTTGTTCTCTTTTGCATGTAAATTCAGTCTCTCCAAGATTACATAACATCCAATTTCATTCATTTCCTTTTTTCCTGTAATAAAGATAGACAGTTACAATTTGCCTCAAGCAGTTTATGCCCACAGTCATTTTCTTAAGTGACAATGTATCCCTGGTTCCTTTTCTGAATGCATTCGATACCTATAACCTTTAAGTAAAGGAACACTAGTATTTGAGAGCATCAAAAATTATTTGTCCATTGCTTATATCTGTTTATTCCTTTCCGGGCATAACTTAAATATCTTTACTGTGTTTTTTTTTCTAACCTGTGGAATGCCATCGTTGAACAAGACCTAAGCCTATTACTCTGAACTTTCTCTTCTGAAACTTGTGTGTAATTCCAAGATGAGCGTTATTCTCTGGGCCTTTAATGGTGCCTACTCATAATTAAAAGCCATTATATAAAACTCTGGCATTCTTTCCTTTTATCCCGGAAGCCCTTCCCCCTTTAGTAATTTCATATAATTTGTAAGATTCCTAAGTTTTTAGGTGATCTTTAATTAAAAATAAATCTTACTGTTGATACTACAAGAAGAAATTGAACTTTGTTAAACATTAAATTACTGTGAAGAATAAGATTACATTTTGCCCATTAAAATGGGAAAATCTGTCGAATCTATAAAAATATGTGTCATTTGTCTATAGTTTTATTTTTTTCACATTCATTTGATTTTCAACACTATCAGTTTCCAAGTCCTGTAACAACAAGGTCTTCCATAATCAAGTTAGGCTCAGCAGTCTATAATGAATTTGAAAACTAACTTTAAGAAATCTATCTATTAAACTTCATAACTAAAGTAAAATTTCAGTTTCATCAAAGAATGCTAATGGTCAATTGTGATTGTCCGTATCGGTCTAAAGATTGATTAATTACTTTTAAAAAATATGCCCGGGGCTTAAAGACTGATTAAACTGCTTTGAGCTCTGAATTTGGTATTTGTTTCTTAGCAGTCTGTTTGGCCATGAAACTCAAAAATTGCTTTATTATGGTTAGCTGAAGTGTGGGATTAGTCACAGGTTTTAGCGACTGAAATGAAGATCTATTATCGCGTAAATGAAGTTTTACATTTAAATCTAACTTGAAGGCCTATCCATAACCATACAAATCATTTGGAGGTAGGCGGCAGGATTAAAATTCATTTTCGAAATATAAAATGTAAGAATAATACTAACATTAAAATATATCTTCCATATATAAGCTATAAAATTTTGAAAATAGCAAGAGGATAAGAACTTCAAAATAACAAGATAAAGAGAAATAATATAGAATAGCGTGCCAGAGTGTACCCTCAAGCAAAAGATCTCTAACCCAAGACAGTGGAAGATAATGGTGCAGAGGCTATGGCACTACCCAAGACTAGAGAACAATGGTTTGATTTTGGAGTGTCCTTCTCCTAGAAGAGTTGTCTACCATAGCTAAAGAGTCTCTTTTACCCTTACCAAGAGGAAAGTAGCCACTGAAGAATTACCAATTACAGTGCAGCAGTTAACCTCTTGAGAGAAGAAATATTGTTTGGTAATCTAAGTGTTGTCAAGAGTATGAGGAAATAGGGGAATGTGTAAAGAATAGGCCAGACTATTCTGTGTATAGGTAGGCAAAGATGAAATGAGCCGTAACCAGAGAGAGGGATCCAATGTAGTACTGGCTGGCCAGTCAAAGGACCCAATAACCCTCTAGTGGTAGTATCTCAACGGGTGGCTGGTGCCTTAGCCAACCTACTGCCTGCAAATAATGGTGAGAGATATAAGTAGATGTACGTCATCACAATACTTTTCCGGTGCCATCTGTTGGCTGTTTCTTCGATTGACTTATAAGATTCGAGATGAGTATTTTTTTTTTTTCATCTTTATTGGTGTAACAATGAATGGAATGCTTCCTACAGTTGTAACTGTCGTTGAATATTGCATCTTTCATTTATTCTTCTATTGATTTTCTGATTCTAGTACTACAATATGGGTAACTGAAAATAAAATTAACACAGGCTTCTATAAAGAATAGTGGTAACCAAGATCTGAAAATCTATCTATCATGGTTGTGACCAAGTCATTCTTCTCAATGGCGAACAGGGACCACGGGCTCTTATATCACTGATGGCAGTACTGAGTCCGGTTCACCCTTCCTGAGAAACATTTATTTTTAATGAGTATAATTTCCCTTGGGGATTGGCTGTATCCGGAGAGGGCAGTTGTCTTCCTACAAAAGCTTTGGAATCTAGGAAACATTTTAACAACTTAAAAAATCTATTGTGCAAGAGATAAACGACTTGAAAGGAAGTTATTTATCGGGCAAAACCTTGGTTATATATTTCAATTCATCGAAGAAAGGTAATGCCGTCACAGCTGCCTGTTGTGTATAGTCTGCACATGCATAAATAGATAGGTGTAATAAAGTATGGATAAACTGTAAGATATGAATAGGGGAAAAATATTTGTATGATTAGGCAAGAAGTAGAATCCTCTCAGTAAATCGTCTAATTGACTAATGGGAAAAGTCCCATTATTTCAAGAGGAGGTGCATTCCAAATGACAATGATCTAAGTCAGTTTCCTATCCTGTGACTATCAAATAACTTTAAATGATTGTATGTATTATCGGTACCAGATGACGACTCTAAAGATTTGCATTGCCCTTTTCAGTATAAAACTGCAGATGTCCTCTTGAACTGTTAAAAGTTCATTGAACAGTAAATATTGATCAAGAGTTCATCATCTCTTGTCATTTGATTTCCTTCTGAATCATCTACACAAGAAATGGAGATGAGTAGCTCAGAATTTAAGTAAAATTTCACCACATAAACAATAGGTTTCTCTCAAAGGACAACTGACTAATCATCTTAAGTACAGTGTGACTGCTAAGACAATTTACGAAAAGGGTTAGCAAGTCAATGAGATGTCAAAAAGATTTTAAGCAGGTAACTTTACGCATTAGAGAACAATTCAACTTTTTTTTAGTTACATTTCAAATGGGTAGAAATTTAACGTGATGACACTTTATAGAAATAAATCAAATATTTCAATGACGAGCTTTTAAACAAATTTATTTTGACCGCTTTTATTGACCATCTTAGGTTATATACCATTTCAATATAAATTTCCATTAAAGGATTTAGTCACTTTTCATTAGTTCTGAAGTTGTATTATTCTGAAGATTGTTTAAAGGAAGAAATCAGTACACATATTCTCTCTCGAAACAAGTCAGATTCCAGTATTATTTCGTAACATCTATTTAAAGAATCTTATGATGGTTTATGAACTTATTAGACAACCTACTATGCATTTCTTGGTCATGTCCAATTGATTTTCGCTGATAAAATCCTACCTAAACATCGGATATGGGTCACATGTTGGAAAAAGGTATTTGAAGCCACAGCCTAATTGGCAAAAATATGCAGTAATGTCTAATGTGAATAATAAAGGCACTTACCAGAGTAAATCTAAGAAATTGAAAGGGTAACTTAGCTAAATTCAGACGCTCCCAGAGAGAGGCTAATTGTGACGTGAACTATGACATCAGATGTAATACCCAGTAAACTTTCCATTCACAATAGTAAACACGCCGATAACAGGCGGAGGACAGCAGACCATTCATACGTCAAAG
>NC_090728.1:100498890-100521390 GCF_036898095.1 Palaemon carinicauda
TCAAAACATTTTTGGCTGAGAAAAACCTGCCATTAAAATGTCTCTTGGTCCTCGACAATGCCCCTGGTCACCCTCCTTGTCTCAAAGAGGACATTTTTGATGAATCCAGGTTCATCAAGGTCCTTTATCTCCCGCCCAACACCACGCCACTCCTCCAGTCCATGGACCAACAAGTTATTTCCAACTTTAAAAAATTGTACATTAAGCATTTGTTCAAGAAATGTTTCGATATCACAGACAACACCAATCTCACCCTTCGGGAATTTTGGAAAGAACATTTCAACATCGTGCATTGTTTGCAAATTATAGACGATGCATGGCAGGGTATCACAAGACGAACTCTTAATTCAGCGTGGAAGAAATTGTTGCCAGCTTTCGTCGTTGAGAAAGACTTTGAAGGGTTCGATGCGACAGAACCTGATGACCCCGAACCTTATGTGATGGATGAAATCGTGTCTCTTGGAAAGTCAATGGGGCTGGAGGTAGCCAAGGAAGACGTGAACGACCTTGTTGAGGACTATCAGGAAGAGCTCACGACACAAGAATTGATCGAGCTCCAGGAGATGCAACATTCGGAGGTGTTGCAGGAGCTAAGTAGCGAGGAGGAGGTGGAAGACGAGGGCCGCCTTTCTACGGCAGAAATCAAAGACATGTTAGCGAAGTGGAAGGAATTTTCTAATTTTATGGAAAAGAGGCACCCGGACAAGTTGGCGAGTGGTCGTGCGTTAGCCTTGTGTGACGACACTTACTTGAGTCATTTTTGCAATATATTGAAGTGGAGACAAAAGCAAACATTCCTAGATAGGTTCCTTTTAAAAAGGCCGTCAAAAAGTTCAGGTGAAAGCGAGGCAAAAAGAGCCAAGCCGGAGGAAGAAGAAAGGTAAAAAAATGAAAAAGAAAACAAAATGTAGAATTAAGTTCAGTGTAACATAATATTAACAATTTATTTTTAAGTGTGTGTACAGCAAGCTAATTTCATTTAAGTTGAATTTAAAGTTTAATTTCATTTAAGTTGAATTTAAAGTTAAGGTTATGTTACGTAGTGTTACAAAAGTGTTGCGAACCGAACGTGTTGCCGTCAAGTCTCTCTCCTCCCCGTCCTCTCTCCCTCCTCCTCCTCCTCCGCACACACCGCCATTAGCCACTACCGTCTTCCTCGAAGATAAGAATTCCATAATAATGTTACATTTCATAACCAGTTCATAGCCTTTGTTATTTTGTTAGCGTAGGATGTTGATTACAGCAATTAGAAACGTTTTTCCTCCATAATATACTGTTTTAGGGTTTTTTTCAGAGAGTGGGGAC
Source organism: Palaemon carinicauda (assembly GCF_036898095.1). Classification (NCBI taxonomy): domain Eukaryota; kingdom Metazoa; phylum Arthropoda; class Malacostraca; order Decapoda; family Palaemonidae; genus Palaemon; species Palaemon carinicauda. The sequence goes on from NC_090728.1 coordinate 100,500,196, forward strand.
GGATTAATTTGTTTTCAGTTATTCTATATGGGAAAAATTCATCGGAGATACGAGGAGACTGAAATGCGAGCTCGGTCCCGGAACGGATTAAACTCGTACCTCAACGTATTACAGTATATATATATATATATATATATATATATATATATATATATATATATATATTTGGGTACAAGCCATGTCGTCCTGATGGAAGCTCCTCATTGGCAGCTTTTACTTGTGGTATTGCTTTGAGTGATATACCAAAGAATTTTTATCTTATAGGTATCAACAGAATTCTAGCCTCCCGATCAAATATCTCGAGAGATATCGTGTATATAACAGGGATGTGTTAATAACAAGCCATGGTTATCCTTCCCCAAAGAGAGTTAACCCTTTCTTGAAGGATAAAGGATACGGCAGGATACATGGGCGAGAGAGCCATTACAACTCCCAATCTTGATGTGCTATAACTAACTTATTTCCTGTTAAACTATTCTCTTTTTGCAGTCGCCCTCTTTGTCGGTTGCTTGGAATTGCCCTGCTTGTTTTTTTTTTAGATTTTTGAGTGATTTTTGATCATGGATACTTCAGCTTCTTCCTCATCAACTAAGTTAAGTGGCCCCCTTTTTGTGTGTTGGAGAATTTTGCGTCTCCACCCTGTTTATTTTTTGATTTGCATGCTTTTATTATTCAGTGGCCGGCATGTGGCCAGCGCCATTGCATCATATTACCAAATTGCTCAGAAATGCTTAGTTATCAAGTCATATTATTGTAGGAATATGTTTTACACTATACTTTTACAGTATGGTATGATTATGGGCATCCCAAACCCCTTTTTTGTTTTGGTGTTTCTTGAGTGTTTTTTATCAGTATTAACTTAGGCTAGCTCTACCCTGGCTGGACACCATGGCTGGTAAATTTACACTTGTGCGCCATCCCCTTCTTTCACCTAACTTTACTGGTTTTGTGAGACTGTCTATCATTTCATGCTGTCGACTCATCACAGCGGGGAGCTGCGGTCTTGAAGGTCCCTCTGGGAGTTGGATAGTGTTTTCAGTTGTACTAGGATGACTCTTTTCCCTCTCCACTTAGTCTATATGTTTGGCGAGGTGGCACAGGGCTTTGAAACTTGTTCCCTGTGTCTACTTCTGTTTACCCATTGGAATGTATTACCCCTTGTTCTAATACTGACAGGTAGTCCCCCTTGTGTCGTCTTACCCTTTCTTAGGCTTCCTTCTTAGTCTTTGGTAGGCTATGTCTGGTTGTGAGGACTTGTCCTCTGTACCCTATCACTGCAGACCCCTTGGAACACTAGTCTTGTTCTAATGTCACAGTAGGGCCTTCCTGTCATACCACCTCACTAATTTCTGAGTTTCCCATCACCAACACATTCTCCTTCACCCTTGTGGCTGTTGGTGTGTCGATCTGCTGTGGAACTTTGTTCCCATCCCTGTCTAGTCCCATGGCGGCTAAAGTAAGCTTCATCTCCATCCATGGACAGGATAACTTGTAGGCTATTTTTTCTGACCATAGGTGGGCGAGATTTTCTCCCTCACTGGACTAAATCTCTCTGCCGCCTTAGAGACCACCCTTGGGTGTTTTCTCTGTCCCTTCCCCTTCTTAGTTAGCCATAACCTGACTGTACTGGGAACTATATTCCTCTTGTCTAGTCATCTTATCCTAGCTTTTGAGCTTTTCTTCCCCACTAAGTAGGCTAGGCTTGCCTGCACAGGTCTCCCTATGGTGTACTCTATCTAAGCGTAGAGTTGGTACCCCTTGTGGTCCTCATATGACGCCTTGGCAGTTGCCTGTTCTGTGTTTGCAGCTTCCCTTCCTGTGCTATGTCCTTTTTGCTGCTAAGTCTTGACTTCCTGGCCTGGCTAGCCTATCTTGGCAGAAGTGTCGCCTTCTGTCTCTGCTTCCAGTCTTGTCAGCTTGAGTTCTTCTAGCAATGGTTGCGTGTTGGCTATGGGTTATTCCCTCTGCCGCCTTAGCTGCAGACTTAGACTAGTTATCTGGTCTATCCTATCCTCTCCCATATCTGAGGAACATTGTCCTCAGGAGTTGGTTGGTTAGATCCCACCTGGTTGTCAGGACGTTCTTTGAATTTCCAATTCTTAGCGTCCTGGCCGTCTTGTTTGGCTCTCATTATCTTCTGGGCTAAACCACCACTTTTCATAAGTTAATGATAATGATCAGGTGTTAGCAGGTTCCCTTATTAGCTGCCTTTCATTCCTTTACTTCCCCTGAGTGCGGACCCTTCCCTGTGGGATTGTTCCCTCTCTCCCTGTCGACTTTACAATGCCCTTGGTGCTTTGTGTCGACATACCTGGGTTATTGACAGGTCAGTCTTTATCTTGGCTACTAGAAATAGTTGCCGCCTTAATTAACCCAGCTGCTGCCACTTTGGGGGCAGCTGTTGCTAGTCTAGGCAGTATCATGAGTGAAATTGCCTTCTTAGGTTGTTCCAATAGACCTACTTTGGAGGTTCTGATGCCCTTTTGTTGTGAACCTTTCCTCCATATTCCTACCGTACTTTCACTAATAGTTTACTTCATAAACCTCCATTGATTTCTGGGCTGTTTGGCATGTATCTTGATTACATAATAATCTTTAGCCATATTTAGGTGGTAGGTTTATTTAGGTTATAATTTATATTAACCTTATTTTATGCATACATTTCATATTTTTACTTAATTTTAAGACGATATGATTTTTAATGATGTGTACTCATTGAAATTTTTTCTTCTTTACAGTTCGCTGATGATATGGAGTGTTCAATGATTGCCTGTACAAGGTGGCTCTAGTTACCCTGTGGCCATAAGACCTGCTGAAACCTGTGGATTGCCGTGTTTCTAAGGGATCCATTGCAATCTGAGAACCTACTAACTGTCAGGTTTGCACGGATCTCCTTCGCACTGGCTTCTCTACCACTGACATCTCCTTGGACATACAAGAACGGAGTCAGAAGACTCTCCGTCATTGGCTAAGAGGCTTCCAGAAGAGCTCTCAACAAAGTGCCCTTATCTTCCTTCTCTGGAACTGAAAGACCTCCTCTTTCCCAAGGCTGAGGTGACCTCTGTATTTGGTCACCAGTTACTGACGGTTCAACTCCCGCCGGTACCAGCAGATCATACGGATGATGAAGTCTGTGACAATCTGAACACTCTGAAAGTCATGAGCTTTGAACCCAGCAACATGTCGACAACTTTTTCTGTATCGTCAGAGAGGGAGATGATCCTGCTGACCACAGAAGCCTCTGAAGAACTCATTGGATGTACATCGGGTGAGTACAGTTCCCAGTGCCTCTTTAGTTTGTTTCCCAATCACTGCTTCTCAAGCCCCAGCTTCCACCTCTACCCCTATTCCTAAGTTAGACAAAAAGCTTTCATGGAAACCTAACTACCAAATAAGAATGTTCTCAAACGGACCTCATAGCGAGGATAGAAGCTTTACAAAAGGCTCCCTCAGCATCAAGCCCACCAGCATGCACAGTTAAGAACCCTTGACATTATGCTGAGCATATGGAATTCTTCCCATCAATCAATAGTTATCCTTACTGCTACGTAAGGCTTAACTCAGAAGCGTCCATTAAGGATATTACGATCCCTAAGGAGACAATCATTCTGGACCATGGCAAGGCTCAATCCCTTTTGGTTAGGGAGTTGACGACGGCCGAATTTACCAATCCCCAACATTCTGCCTTTGGCAGGAATCCGGCCATCTTTGTAGCCCCCAAGGATAATGTCTTCCCTTTCGCCTCTAAAAGCTTACAGACTATAAAGAAAGCAGTAGTGGAGGGCAGACCATTCCCAGTGCTAGAGTGGTGCAAACCTGTCTCTCTAGCCCTTCCTTATGATTCATACAGTTGGGAGGATGTCCAACATACCTTCACTGTTAGAAAACTAGATAAAGACATTGGAGGCAAACAGTTTAATGAGAAATTGCCTAGAATTTCCAAATCCCTATTAAATGGAGAATTGGAAGCTAAAGAGAGACTATCTGCCTCTTTATCCTTGCAATCTTATCTAGAGATGCTTATTGGAAACTATTCCGAATCTGATTTCTTCCCTGTCTTAGCGAAGACTCCCCTAACAATGTAGATAGTAGGTTGGCAAGGGCACCAGCCGCCCGTAGACATACTACCGCTAGAGAGTTACGGGGGTGCTATGACTGGCCAGACAGTACTACACTGGATCCTTGTCTCTGGTTACAGTTCTTTCCCTTTGCCTACACATACACTGTGTCTGGCCTATTCTTTACAGATTCTCTCCTGTCCTCATACACCTGACAACACTGAGATTACCAAACAATTCTTCTTCACCCAAGGGTTCAACTACTGCACCCCGATTGATCAGTGGCTACTTTCCTTTTGGTATGGGTAGAAGAGACTCTTTAGCTATAGTAAGCCGCTCTTCTAGGAGGACACTCCAAAATAAAACCATTGTTCTCTAGTCTTGGGTAGTACCATAGTTACTGTACCATGGTCTTCCACTGTCTTGTGTTAGAGTTATCTTGCCTGAGGGTACACTCGGCCACACTGTTCTATCTAATTTCTCTTTTACTTTTTTGCTAAAGTCTTTATGATTTTTATGGGAAATATTTATTCTGACGTTACTGTTCTTAAAATATTTTATTTTTCCTTGTTTCTGGGCTATTTTCCTTGTTGGAACCCCTTAGCTTATAGCCTTTTACTTTTCCAGCTAGGGTTGTATCTTAGCAAATAATAATAATAATAATAATCTCCATGCCTTCCTCCTAGCCAGGAGAGCACGTAGACAACACGTTCTAGCCGCTGCTACAATCAGGCATGAACCTATAAAACTGATAAGCTCCAATATCTAGGGGGAAGACCTCTTCACTCAGAAATTGGTTAAGGAAGTTGTGGACAAAGTGGCTTAGGAGAATAAAAGCCTTGTAGACAAGTCGGGTATGTCCTCTAAATGGAAATTTACCCCCAGTGAAGGACCTCAACCCAAGGGCAAGAAGCCCACAAGTCACTTTAAGGGAAAGAAATCCTCTGCTGTCGCGACAGCCTTAGTTACCGCCATCCCTCAGACTATATACATGGTTCCCCAGCAGTATGTATCACAGTCTCCAGCCTTCAACCTGGTGTATGAGAGAGCTACCACCATGTTCCAACCTGCTAGAGCTCAAAAGAAGTGCTCTGGTAACACTAGTTGAGGCCATCATCCAACAACTTTGGAACAGAGGCCTTCAGGTGATGGTGTACCTGGATGACTGGCTAGTCTGGACTGCAACGAAGTCAGAATGTCTTCGGACAGCCCAAGAAGTCATGAAATTCCTACAGTCTCTGAGCTTCCAAATCAACCTCAAAATGTTCAGGCTGTCTCCAGCTCAGAAATTCCAGTGGCTAGGACTTTACTGGAATCTAAAGTCACACACCCTCTCTCTACCGCAATGCAAGAGAAAGGAAATTGCAAACTCAGTCAGGTGCCTACTTCGTTCAAAATTACTCACCAGACGACAACAGGAAAGAGTCTTTTACTCACTACAGTTCTCTGACATGACAGACCCAATCCTGAAACCAAGACTCAAAGAAGCCAACAGAGTCTGGAGAAGAAAGGCATCCAATGCTCAGAGAAATCTTCGCCACAATTCCCGGTCTTACTGCGAAAGCAGCGAAAGCCATGGTCCACTGCCAAGAGTCTATCGAAACACGCCCCTCTACAGTTCCCTCCTCCTTCCATGACTATCCACACGGACTCCTCGGAATAAGGTTGGGGAGGACACTACTCTTCCAAAAAAGTGCAGGTTCAGTGGTCGATTGCATTTCAGAAGTTTCACATCAATGTTCTGGAAGCTATGGCAGTGTTTCTGACTCTGAAGAGACATCAAATTAGACATTACCAACAGTACAATAGTACACTATGTCAACAGATATGGCTCCAGATCTCCTTCGATCAACCATGTGATCCTAACCATCCTCTCTTTAGCAAAACAGAGGAATTGGCATCTTTCATCAGTTCCCCTCAAAGGGATTCACAATGTGATGATGGACGCCCCATTGAGAAAAAAATTCAAACAAGCCTCTGGAAACATAATGGTCCCTGGATGCAAAATCATTGTTTCGTTTTAGAGCGAGTCCTAAAACTGCAAATCGATCTTTGTGACGAGCTTCAATAAGAAGCTTCCCCTGTCTTGGATTTGGGAGAGGTAAATCTCTACCAAGATCCTGCATTCTTGGCAAAAAAACCAACTTCCCATGAAATGCTGAGGGCACTGGAAGATTATTCCACTACAGGAGGACTCTTCTCTGTGCCACGTGGAGTGCCTTAAAGCCTACCTGTCCAAGAGACGGGCCTTTAAAGGCAGTCAACTTTTTAAAGGGGAGACAACAGGATCTAATCTTTCTCTGAAACAGCAAAGGTCCAAACTACCCTATTTCATCCGAAGGGCTGACCTGGAGAGTATTCCAGTGGGTCATGGCCTTAGAAAATTTGCCTCTCCTTCATTTTTTTTCCAATCTATTACTATTTTACTATTATTTTTCATAATTTTGGGGGTAAAACTTTCTGCATATAACTATTGCATATATTGTCGTATTGCTAATGCTATATGTATGATTTTTTGGAAACAATAAAAGACTACTGTTCCTTTTTGCCATTTGCTTTCATTAGACCTGCTATATATAAAATAAAAGTTGTGTACCTCAATTTTTAACCTTCCCTTTATAGACTTCGGTCTTTTCATCTACTGGAGACAAAGTTCTTTACAGTGCGTGAGACTGTGGTATTGATTTCGTTTGCTCCTACTTTTTTATAAAATTTTCTCTTACTCTCATCGTTCGGTACGATAGTTACCAATGCTGAAGGAAGTATGCTTATATCTATGGTGTTACAGGTTTAAAACTTTTCTGTCTATAACTGAGAATGATAATTCTCTGGTACACTTCCATCAGGACAACATGGCTCAAGCCCAAAAAATGGATTTTGACTTAAGAGAAATCTATTTTTGAGTGAGATAACCATGTCCCGATGACCCTTCCCGTTACTTTTCATCCCCTTCCATTTCTCAGTGTGGGACCTCGCGTCATGCGATGGCTGCTCCTGGAATGGTTCAACAGGAAACGTGTTAATAGTAGCACATTGATATCGGGAGTTGTAACAGCTCTCTCACCAATGTATCGTATCCTGTCCCTTATCCTTTGAGATAAGGTTAACTCTATTTGGGGATGGATAACCTTGGATTGTTATTAACACATCCGGGATACTCGCTCTAGAGGTTAGAACTCTGTTGATACCTCCAAGGCAAAATTTCTCTGGTATATCACTCGCAGAAATATCCCAAGTAGAAGCTGCTAATGAGGAACTTCCATCGGGAAGACATGGCTATCTCACTCAAAAATAGATTTTTCTTATGTCAAAATCCATTTTATATATATATATATATATATATATATATATATATATATATATATATATATATATACACATATATATTCCTACAAAACTGGTCAAGTGTAGAGTAAATAAGTTATTCAGGCATTTTATTTATGTTTTCATTTGTGCATTCAAGGTGAGTTCCTCTCATGTAGATATAAGATATGTATGTAAATTACATAAGACTTTCGTCATTAATTTCATTATTTTCGTCATTCAAGTCAAAGTAGATTTATGTTATTTTTTAAGAATTAACTTTTCATTTCACATATTTTTATTATGAAGTCTTACGTAATCTGTTGAGGAGTGTTATATGATCCATATGAGTTATGAACAAGGGCATATGTAAATCTTTTTTTTTTTATATTTTTATGAGGTATTAAGTCACACTTGTGAGAAAATACGCAATTTTTATATTTGCCCTGTGTTTTGGAAGGTTTTTGAAAACCCCAGTGTTAGATTTTATCTTTTTTATATATTTCCGAGGAATAAGGTGGGTGGAGCTAGCTAAGAGTGTCATCTCATTGATGTGTTGGTACACCCCTAAGCTTCCAGATCATATACGTAGAATATTCTGGATGTAGCTAATTCATATGTAAATGCCCCCAGGGATGCGTGGGGCAGAAGAGAAACAGCCGTCCTGTGAAAGAGCCAAAATTGCCTTCCTCTCTCTCTCCAACTTCTTATAGTGTGTCCTCTCCAAAGTGATTAAGTTTAATTACGACATATATCATGTGAAATGTGATCAAACATTATGAAAGAAGTCAAAGGTTATTTTAGATTTATTGTGTTGTGGTGAGTGTTGGCATTGTGATGGGCCGAGAGAAGGTTGTGACTCAAGGACAGTAAGAAAGCTACTAAGTGAGTTTATCATAGAACACTCTCCTTTATATACAAAAGCTCAAAGCAACGAGGAATTTCATGTTCAAAAACAGACACTGTTACAGATGATAAAAACAGACATGTTTATTCTGGTTCTTTTTAGTGCGAGGGAAGAGAAAGGATACAAACATAATATATACACAAAATGATTTATGTATGATCGTGTGACACACGGTTGGTACATGGCTCCCCCCCCCCCCTAAAAATGACATACTGCACATGTTAAATAGGGGGCCCTGATCTAGAGAGGCGAACTGTAGGCGGGTCATCTGGCAGGAGATAAGCAGGGTTTAGACGATCAATGGAGACCCAGTCTTCTTTGCCATGAATGTTTAGTAGAAATGCTTTCGGACTGCGTCGGATCACAAGGAAAGGGCCCGTGTAAGGGGGCGTTAGCGGTGGCTTGCTAGTGTCATTTCACAGGAAGAGGTGCATTGCAGAGTGCAAGTCTGTTGGTATGTGATGCTTCGCTGGGGGCTTGTAAGTCTGGCGGCACGGAGTAAATTTTCCCACGAGGTGACGTATGCACTGGAGATCGTCGGAGGAGGTTGTAAAACGAAAGAATTCAGCAGGGACGACCAACGGGTCGCCATACACCATTTCAGCTGCCGAGGCGTCGAGGGCGTCTTTAGGAGTGGTCCTTGGTCCCAGGAGAACCTAGGGAAGCTGAGTAAACCAGTTGGAATCCTTGAAGCGGGACATCAAAGCTGCTTTGAGGGTGAGATGAAAACGTTCAAGCATTCCATTGGCAGCGGGGTTGTACGCAGTTGTCTAATGTAGGGTGATGCACAGGAGATTTGCTAATGATGTCCACAATTGAGAGGTAAAAGTGGTACCCCTGTCAGAAGTAATATGCCCAGGGATACCAAATCATGCAATCCATCCTAGAGTAAGGCAGATGTACATGAGGCGGACGTTTCATTTTCCATGGGAATAACTTCAGGCTAACGAGCGGAGCGGTCGATGACGGTAAACAGGTAATGATGTCCTTGTGATGTGGGTAGGGGGCCTACAACGTCGACGTGAATATGTGCGAAACGACGCTGAGGTAGAGGAAAGGTGCCCACTCCTGAATCTGTGTGTCGATGTACTTTGGAAGTTTAGCAAGAAGTACAGGCGCAGACCCAGTCCTTAGCATCCTTAGAAATGCCGTGCCAAAAGAGCTTCGTCTTCAGCAGCTGTGCAGTAAAATGGCACGAGGGATGTGAATGGCCGTGAATGAAATCAAACAACTGCCGGCGCATTGGAGCAGGAATCCAAGGTTGCGGTCTACCAGTACTGACGTCACAGAGGAGGGTGGTGTTGGAGTCTTCGAAGGGGAAGTCTTCCCAACGGAGGGACGTGCAGGATGTCCTACATGCTTGATACCTTGGATCCTGTCATTGGGCTTCAGCCAGGGCGTTGTAATCCAATCCCAGTTTAACGGCAGCCAACGTGTTTCTTGACAGGGCATCAGCAACGGGATTCATTTTCCCAGGGACGTATTGAAGGGTGCAATTGTCTTCAGCCACGGTGTAGAGATGTCGGCGTTGCCGGGCGGACCAGGCATCAGACGGTCGAGTAAACGCGTACACCAGAGGTATGTGGTCTGTGCGAATAATGAAGGGCGTACCTTCTAAGAAATGGCGAGAGTGGCGGACAGCCAACTGCACCGCCAGCAATTCGCGATCGAAGGTAGAATAACCCGATTCTACTTTGGACAGTTTTCTGCTGAAGAAGGCCAATGGGCGGGGTGAGCCAATGACCACCTGTTCGAGTACTGCACCAATAGCGATGTCGCTGGCATCGGTGGAGAGAAGGAGAGGGGCATGTGGGATAGGAAAAGTGAGAGCTGCAGCAGTTGATAGGGCCTTCTTTGCATTGCAGAAGGCTGCTTCTTGAAGGGGACCCCACTTTAGGTCCTTTGGCTTGCCCTTGAGGGAGGCATAGAGGGGAGCAAGAGTGGCAGCAATGGCTGGCAGAAAACGGTGATAATAGTTGATCATGCCCAAGAATTCCTAGAGCTTTGATGGTCGAGGGAGTGGGGAAGTCCTGAACGGCTGCTACCTTCTCAGGGAAGGGATGGACTCCTTCAGGAGTGATGCGGTACCCTAAGAATGACACTTCGTTGGCGCCAAAGGTACACTTGTCGTACCGGACTACAAGGCCATTTTGTTGCAGGCAGTCGAGCACGATGCCCAGGTGATGGAGGTGGTCCTCTTTTGAGGAGGAGAACACAAGTATGTCATCCACATAACATACACAGAAGGGGAGGTCACCTAAGATGCCATCCATGAGATGTTGAAACGTGGCCCCAGCATTATGAAGGCCAAAACAGGAGTAATTGAAAGTGTATGTACCAAACAGAGTGGTGATGGCTGTCTTGGGATGTCTTCTGGGTTCATAGGCACCTGATTATACCCCTTCAGGAGGTCGAGCGTAGAGAAAACCTTCGCTTTGTGCAGGTAGGAGGTCACGTCAGCAATGTTTGGGAGGGGGAAGTGATCCGGTTCTGTTTCCATGTTCAGGCGCCTGTAATCCCCGCATGGAGGGAGGGAGCCGTCTTTCTTCAGAACGATGTGTAAGGGTGACGACCACGGGCTGAATGCCTTTTGGCAAAGGCCCATTTCCTCCATATCGGCGAACGTCTGTTTGGCGGCTGCCAATCGTTCCGGTGCCAGACGTTTGAATTTTGCGAAGACTGGGGGTCCCGTCATCTTAATATGGTGATGAATACCGTGCTTGGCAGGAACCGTGGGCGTTTGGCAAAGTTCTGGACGTAAAACTTCCGGGTAGGACGTGAGGAGGTGGGCGTACGCATCCGTAGGTGCGGTGATGTGGAGAGCGATGTTGGAGGGGGCGGGTTGAATAGTTCTCGACAAGTACGAGTTTGCGTTGACCAAGGTGGAAATGAGAGAGGAAATCCACACCAAGGATTGGCAATGTGACGTCAGCAACAAAAAACTTCCAATTAAATTTACCGTTTCCAAACGATAATATGAGGTTCTCGTAAACGTAGGTGGGTATCGCAGATCCATTGGCAGCTACCAAGCGGACGTAGACAGACTACGTCTTGTCCTGAAGAGTTCCCTTGGCAAAAGAGAATGACAAGCACCCGCGTCTACCAAAAATCGCACGCCCATTCTTGCATCATGTTAAAAGAAAAGATTAGAAACGCGGGAGGCCACCGCTACGAGCGATGGCGTACTTACACGTTTTTTGGCCACTGACAATCCTTGGCACATTTCTTCGCGGTTGCCCTGAATCTGAAGTGGTAGTAGCAAAACTGCGGCGGATGGGAGGTAGTAAGTGGCTGTAGAAGTTGTTGGTTGGGGCGCGAGCGAGTGGTGGGTGGTGGGTGGCTTTGTCGCCGCTTCGGCACGTCACGGGGTAGGCGTGTACGTCCTATGGCATTCACATTAGCTTCGGTTGACGTTGAATAGGCGTCCTCTTTGTCAGGGGTGGAAGCGTTGATGGAGGTCTTGAACTGGCTGTCCATAAGGGCGTCGGCTTTAGTCATCAAGTCCTTTATGGGTAAACTATCAACATCGGGTATGGCAGCGCGTATAGGTCCGGATAAACGGCGTATCCAAAGGGCACGAAGTAGGTTCACCTCACGAGGAGAGCCATCTGCGGCAGGTTGCAGGCGAGCGATACTGGTCATTTCCCTGAGGGCGAGTGAAGCCCTTTGGTCCTCCAATGGTTGTTGCGAGAGCTGAAAAGCTTTGCTATACGGGCAGCTGACTACGGCGAGTACTACTGCAGAAGGTATGTTTTGAGGGTGTCATATGCTATTGGGGTGTCTTCTTGTTCACAAAGCCAGTCGAATATTTCCGGGAAGGTGGCCTCGGGTATCACCGCGAGAACAATATCTGCTTTGGTGGTTGAGTGAGTCACGCCCTTGATGCGAATCTGGAATTCTGCGCACTGAAACCAAGCAAACGCCTCTCTGCTGGCGAATGATGAAAGTTTCAATTAGGGAGTCGCAGCAATAACTTCCGTAGAGTCCGCCATAGTACCAACGATGGAGGGGCGAGGGGGGATGGAAGGCGGAAGGAGCGAGTCGACTTCCGGGGTCACCAATGTGACAGGCCGAAAGAAGGTTGTGACTCAAAGACAGTATGAAAGCAACTGATTGAGTTTATTATAGAACACTCTCCTTTATATACAAAAGCTCAAAGCAACAAGAAATTTCATGTTCAAAAACAGACACTGTTACAGATGAGAAAAACAGACATGTTTTTTCTGGTTCTTTTTAGTGAGAGTGAAGATACAAGCATAAAATATACACAAAATGAACTATGTACGATCGTGTGACACACGGTCGGTACAGCATTGTGTAAATACACAAATACGCAAATACAGAAAGTTAGTGAGTTTATCAGTTACTTTATGTAAATTCTTTAAGAGTTTAAGCATTAGTGTGTAATTATTTCTTCTGTCTTAGTCTAAGGCTTTATTCAGATTTAATATTTCAAGTCAAATGATTATATAAGTAAATTCTTCCAGTGTTGTAATTTTCATGGAATATATTTATTTTTTTAAATATTGTATCATTTCAATCACAAGTATTTTCACAATACTCTCTCGTATTTCAGTTGAAGAATCGAAGTAAGAGGTGGTTTTGAAAAATTCTTAAGAATAATTACCCAGTTTTGTTTTAAGTGTACTTAAGAGACCTTTGGATATTCAGTGTCTTTATGTATTGCTATCTAAAATTTGTACAACTCTATCAGAGCTCGTGTATTAATATTTTCAAGTGTAAAATATTTTATGTAAAAACAAACAGGTGAGTTAGGAACTCGAGAAGTTATGTAGCTTGCCAGCCGATATATATATATATATATATATATATATATATATATATATATATATATATATATATATATATATATATATATATGTATGTATATATATATGATATGGCTCCCGAAGTCTGGGCACTAAAAATATATTATACTATGGCTCATGACTGGGAACCAAATATATAATATTATTTATACTATGACTGGAAAGTTAATCAACTTCTCGAATTCCAAACTCACTTGTTTGCTTTCACATTAAAACTGCTACACTTTAGAATATTAATGCACGAATGCTGAGACCGTTGAATAACTCCAGATAGCAATATATAAAACACTGAATATCCAAAGGTCTCTCAAGTACACTCAAACTAAACTGGGTAATTACTCTTAAGTTTTATTAAAACGTATTTAAACTCACTGGGGTTCTTAACAGGAATCAAGCAAAATTTGGTTCCAGATAATGATGATTAGAATAATACACTCTTCATAAAAATTAATATATTCTATATAAATTACAACACTTTGAAAGAATTTACACAATAATAAAGTGATTCACAAAAAAAAAATCAAATCTGAACAAAATTTAGATTGAGACAAAAATGTTACGATCTGAAATTTTATATTAACTTGACCTGAACTATTATATCTGAATAAACCTTAGCTTAAGAAAAGAAATAATGCAATGAAAATTATACAAAAGTTTGAAATAATTCTGAATAATACAATGTTCACGTTTGACACTTAATGAATAATAAACAACTAGATCATAATACAAAACTATACTTCTTATAGGGGCGTTTACAAAAACGGTATACAATGCCAACACTCACCCTAATACAATGAATTTAATATCACCTTCTAGTCTTGCGTATCTTTTCGACACACATTTTCTTTGGGGCACAGAATCACTTAGGAGAGGACACACAAACGTACTGAACACTTTCAACAACTGTGAGCGCGAGAAATGGAGAGGGGAAGGAGGCTATCTTCAGGCTACAGTTCTATCTCGATCTCTATCTCTATCTAACTCTAACCCAACCTTGGGTCACCTACATATGAAATCTAACTGCTTCCAGAACCTTCCAGGATCGAGTTCTGGTAGCGTGGGGGCTGTGCCAAGCACCAAAGTTGCCAAATATTACTCTCCCAACCACTATCTGAGTTACGCCAGACATCTCTCTCAGTCAGCTAGCTCCTCCCACCCATTGTCCCCGATATAAAAAAAGATAACATCATCTCGCTGGGCCTTCTCGGCGTTTCTAAAGCACATGGTAGAGAACCTTCCAAAGCACATGTTCTGAATATTCTCTCTCAGACATGATGCAATCTCAGACATGATGCAATACATCATAAAATATGAAAGAACATTACTTAAGCTCTTGTTGCTATCGACTACGTAAGACTTCGTACCAATCATACATGAAAAAAAAGTTAATTCTTAAAAAAATATGTAAAATTACATATAATAACTTAAATAAAAAAGTACAATGAAATTCACGACGAAAGTCTTATGTAATTTCCATAAAATACTTATATCTACATGATAGGGAATCATTTTATGGGCTGGGTATCATCTTTTCAATGCACAAATGAAAACAATATAAAATATAAATAAAATTATGAATAAATCCTTGTATTTACTCTACACTATACCAGCTTCGTAAGAATATATATATATATATATATATATATATGTATATATATATGCATATATATATTAATACACTGTATATATACATATATAAATATGTGTGTATATACATGTATATATATAAAAATATATATATATATATATATATATATATATATATATATATATATATATGTGTGTGTGTGTGTATTTGTGTGTTTGTGTTCACGTGTGTATGCACGTGTGGGTTTACATCTTGAGAGAGAGAGAGAGAGAGAGAGAGAGAGAGAGAGAGAGAGAGAGAGAGAGAGAGAGGCTGGTGTTTTGTGGCAATAGAGGTACATCTACTATATATTGAAAATATAATATCCATATGCCTATATGACCCTCACCCGGTTAAGAGAGCAAGATAAGATCCTCTTATAAAGGTTAGACGCACGCCAAAGACGACGAAGTCACTGAATTGCATAATATTAAACTTTTATTTCTTTCTGTCTTTTCCAGTAGAAAGTTGTCAAATCTCAGAAGTATGTGGCCGCTTTCCCTTTTGGGTCCTGATCCTCTCGTTGGAAGGTTCTCCCTGATCTTTCCCTGAATCTGTGTCGAGATCCTCTTCGCTCCCACTCTTTCCTTTTCGCTCTCGAATTAGCGGCCTTCAAAGAATCTTCAGAATATTCAAAGTTAGATCAAACAGCTCCGTTTCCTCCATTTAACTGCTCCGCGGAAGGTCTACACAGACGCAGGCCAAATTACGGGGCTAGCACCTAATCTCTCCTATTAAGTAGCACATACACACTTGCATATACCTGATATATATACATATACATATATATACATATATATATATATATATATATATATATATATATATATATATATATATATATATATATATATATATATATATATATATATTTATATATATATATATACATATATATATCTTCATCATCATCATCATCAGCCATTACTAGTCCACTGCAGAACAAAGAGCTCAGACATTGCGACTGTTTATGGTCTCTCTGTGCTAGTCCACGACCGCCAACGTCCTAGTTCGTCAATCCATCGGCTTCTCTAGGGACCCATTCTGTTATTCTTGATGTCCATCTATTGTCTGTCCTTCCCATTGTATACATATATATATATATATATATATATATATATATATATATATATATATATATATATATATATCCTTTCTGAGTGATTGTGGATACCTTAACGTGGTTACTGGTTTTGCATATTGCCAAGATCAACAACGCTGAGCGATCATATGAAAACCTACCATCACCAATCCGCACTGGCCAGGCCAGCATGGTGATGAAAGCTGGTTAAAACTGGACCTTTGTCCGGCAGTGAACCTGAAATGATATATATATATATATATATATATATATATATATATATATAATGTGTGTGTGAAGCATGCGCGCATATGTTTGTGTGTTTTTACACGTTTTTACATACACATGTATTTCATCACACACATGTAAAAAAATCTTAGTCATACTAGATATAGATCTGTAGGTTTTTGTTCACCTTATGCTTCTTCCACATTGAAGGTTATTCTCTAAACCACGTTCCTGTTTCTTATAGTCTTTAACGCTAAGAGTTCCAGCTCTTCATCCTTACCCTTGACCTCAGCAGACACTGGTATTTACTTACAGTCGGGTGACCTGGTGGGTCATAAACTGAAAGTGATTGATAGACGTAGAAAAGGAATAGCAAATAATATATCAACTATAAACGTTTTTTCTTGAAGAGGCGCCAGTGGGGTTTCTTCCATCTGTTCGTTGAAATAGCATGGGTTGCGTTTGGGGTTCAGTGCACTGTTCATAACTTTTCTGGTGTTAATTTAGAAATTTGCTAATGTATTA
Organism: Palaemon carinicauda; assembly: GCF_036898095.1. Classification (NCBI taxonomy): domain Eukaryota; kingdom Metazoa; phylum Arthropoda; class Malacostraca; order Decapoda; family Palaemonidae; genus Palaemon; species Palaemon carinicauda. Next base: position 100,516,754 of record NC_090728.1, read on the forward strand.
AACGTTTCTGCTCCGGAGATCCATCAATGAGTCAGCAGTTGAAACAGGAATATGGCGGTGACTTAGTTTTTTTTTTTTTTTTTTTTTTTTTGCAGAGATACCCATGGCAACTTTTTGCATAGAAAAATCTACAATTACATACGATAGAGCTTTCTATAAAAGTACAGTATACCTAATGAAGAGAACAACTACATACTTGACATTGCCTTCCGAGCATGAGAAAATATTTCATCCATGGCGTGGTCGGTAAGAATACGACCTTGTAACTCAAGCCGACAGAACAGAACTTTTACCGTCCAATAAACCTCATTGATGACATTTCCACGTTCTGGTAACGAAAGACATATGGAGCTCTCAATGTTTTCTTTATCAAGAAGAATAAACTCGTTCCAGTTTTTAAATTCAAAACTAAATTGAAAAAAAAGGCAAATTTACATTACCAGGCAACCTAAACATAAGAAAATAAGCTAAAATTGTTACAGTATATAAGAAGCCAACTTTTGACGTATCTTACATTCATTCCCTAAGTTTCAGGATGCCTCAGTAAAGATCCTGGTTGGCTGCAAATTGTTTCTCATAGCACTTCAGATACCATCACATACAGGTATCATGAAAAATCAATTTGACACAATACTTGAACGTCTGACGTATTTACGTTAGAAAGCATTTATTACTAACAGCTATAAGAAAAAAAAAAGGTATAGAAATACAATTTTCAGAGGTACAGTACTTTGACTTGAAAAATAGAATATGTATGATACTTTAGCAATGAAATAAAACTCTCTGGTGTTGAAATCACTATAAAGGCACAAAATACCTCGAAACTAAAAATTAGTTTAATTCCCACCTTCCTTAATCCTAGGTATTTCGGTAATCCCTGTATATTCAGACAGCAAAGACGTGATATAATTCTTTACTCTGCACAATTTGTAACTTAATCTATGTCGTGAAGACTAGTAGGCCCATTCTACAAAAGGTTAATGAAGCATAATCGAACACTGAGATTTAACTTAACGAGTCTAAGATGTTTTACAGAATCAGTGCTAAAGAAAGCAAATTAATCATGTCATCTTCAATTAAACTGTTATTATGGGTCTAAGAAGGAGACACTAGAAATTAGACTCCTCAGATGGGTTAATTTTATGAAATACAGTATTATCGAGCAAGTGTTGAAACTGACGGCGTTCCATAGTCGTCAACTAACGAATGATACAGAAGAAGGTAGTTTTAACCTCTTCCTATTTTTTTTCATAATTTACGGTAATTACGGCTCAATTAGTTCCAAACTAATATATGATTTCTCAGTAAGTTTTGTTTTTATTAGCCTATCATCATAGAACGGCTTATATTACCATAATATGGTATGCATACACAGCTTTTATGAAGATGTAATGACGTCGGTAGAGAAAGTTCATTTGCATGCATTAATGTATGAGTTAAAAAGAGGTTATTTGCTAACTATTACGTACATTTTAGTCCGTTCAATCTCCTCCATAACACTTTGGGAGAGACGGACAGCTAAAAGGAAATACTTCTATTTCACTCAGAAAGCTTTGCAACATGTGTCTAGCTGTATTTCACTGACCCCCTTCAGGAGCAAGGTTGTATGTTCCCCACAAGTAATCTTACAGAACTGTAGCTTGTTTTCTCTTCCTCTTCTCTTTTTCAGTAAGAAGGAAAAAGAGGATTGCGGTTTCTCATAACACCGAATTTGGAGGTGCCTCGTTGTACAAAACTATGGCCTCATATCTGCTGGGATAGGATTACCGCCAATAAATCCAGTTCCTGTGAGAAACATTAAAGGATTATTGTGGAGATTAATATAAAGATGAAGTTCTGCTGTACCCGTGTTTTAGACCTCGTTAATGGAGGTTCCGGATTACACTTAGACACCAAGTTTTAAGAACATTATCAGCGTTATGGTCCTCGATGAATGCGCGCTTTCCCGCCCGGGCCGCAAACTTAAAGAACGGATTCTTCCAGTTTACGTAAAGTTCCGTCGGGGTCTTAAGTCTAATTAAAAAGAACACTCTCGTTTGGACTAACATGATATATCTTTCCTAAACTTGGAACGAAAATGAAATTTTGGAAACTGTGGAACAAATTGTTTCTGAATATACCACGGCTGGCACCCTTATTTCTTAATGGTTACATACGATGACTATGATGTTTTAAATATCATCACTAAATGGTTTTATGAAAGAAGAAAAGATAAAATGTATATATATACAGTATATATATATATATATATATATATATATATATATATATATATATATATATATATATATATACTGTATGTATATATATATATATATATATATATATATATATATATATATATATATATATATATATATATATGTATATATATACACACACACACACACACACACATATATATATATATATATATATATATATATATATATATATATATATATATATATATACGTATGTATATAAGATGAAAATCAACTTGATATGTTAAGTAAAAATAGGTATCTACCTCACATTAGAATCGAGCCCTACTGTTATCTCTTCAAATGAAAGGCAGGGGTGCCATTAATCATGCCACCAAAGGCTCTAAACGAAAAAGGAACCTAAGTGTTAATTAACTGCATTTCTGGATTTTCCTGGTGAAACCAATGTATTTCTTACTTAAGAGTTTTGCCCAACTTCCCGATCATAATGTTGCGTTCTATAGAAATAAAAAAATTTCTACCTCACCGAGGATCGAACTCTAGTCGCGATATCATTCATGCCATAAGGGCAAGGGCGTCATTTCAGATTTTTCTTTGTGGGGTGGGGGCAGACTGCAGAGACTAATTAGCGGATTTCTTTTTTTTTTTCATATTTTGTCCTATTTTGTGTGCTTTAAGAAGCCATATAAGACATATTAGCAAAAATCATGTAATCCAACGATTGTTCATTTATCTCACCATCACTATTGCTTACGTATAAAAATTGATTAGGATAAAAAACAAGATATTTCAGAAAAAAAATCATAAATTTATGCCTACTCTTTTGAAAAGAAAACATGATAATTTTTCTTTATATTTACATTCTAATGAAAATATATTTTATAAATCAAACCACTATAGAACCCCTGGCTGGCAATGCCGGACATAAATGAAAATTACAAAACAACCGCATAATAGCTGCAATGGAATTTTTATAAAGACTATGAAATAAAATCAATAATTTGATTATTTGAGTGCCAATATAAATAGAATAACATAAACGTAACCGTGGCAATGATTTGAGCACCACAATCCTATTAAAAATATATATAAAATTTTGGGATTATATTCCTAAATAGAATTACACCAATGGGTACCGGCGGTGTCTCATGCAAGCAAAATCATTCACTAGCTCTACTAAATCAAATGACTTATCTATGTTTTTTCTGTGGCCATCAACAACAGAGAAAAATAACCGGTTATCTCCAGTTGTAGTTTGCCAATAGTTATTCGCCTGTTTTAACACAGAAAAAAAAGATATTTCGGTACTACCAGTAGTGACTGGAATTGTTAACAAGATTTTAAGGATAGCTAGCAACTCAAAAAAGGGAACTGGTAAGGTATTTAGAGCAGAGTACACATCGAAGAGGTCCTTTTTTGACTTTGCAGAGTGAAGCTGTGAAACCAAGACTAAATCAATGTGTGCACTGTAGCGCTTTGCGAAAAGATTTAGCTTTTCCTCATCAAAGAACTGCTTTGATTGCCAATCAAATATAGAGAGAGGTTGAAATAAATCAATGTTATTGATGAACCAGCGGTCAAATTCAGCAGTGCACTTCTCTATTACTGGCAAATACAAATCTGTCTTCAAATGTTGCTTCAGATCGATGTTGTGAGAAGATGCTAATTGCCCATGCCGCTTCCCAGTTGCACTTGTTGCGAGATATTCTTTGAGTCAATTTAATGTTGTATTCTCTTGCTGCTAGTTAATGCCACAGTGGCACTTACCTCTGGTATATCAATTCAAAGTTTTTTAGCAAACTCTTTTGCTTCATCAAACTACTTCTCATACTCTCTGTCAGTTCTCATATTTACCAATTTTGCTTTTATTAATGTGATTAGATCTACAGTCTTAACGCTGGATATAGACCTTTCTCTTGAAGTTGCTCTGACAGACATTTTGTTTGCATTAATAATATCTATGCATCTCCTAGATTCGATTTTTAATTTTATGCCAGATGCTTCGAAAGAAACTTCATTACTTGACCCAAATTGAGAATTTAGTACTGCAAGAATAGCTTCATATCGTATACGAATTTTGTAAATGCTCCTGTACCAATAGACCTACGTGGTTACAACTGTTCTCTCTAATACTAGTACCTGTTGTCCCAGCTCCTTCTGTCATTTAACAAAAAGCTCTTGACTTGAGTTGCTATTTGAAACATAGTTATACAAAGTCTGTATGGTTGAGAAGAAATCTGCAAAGTCATCAAGGTTCTTCACTCAGTCAATGAGGACTAGATTGAGCCTATGTGCATAGCAATGTATGTAGATGGCATGGGGAACTTTCTCTGACATCCACTCATAACGCTCGCCCCATCACAGCACTGTGCTATGCAATTTGACAGTTCTAGTCGTAGCTCCTTTAACATCTTCCGAATGAAATATGCAAGG
>NC_090728.1:100531390-100536390 GCF_036898095.1 Palaemon carinicauda
AAAGCTGCTCACTACCCACATACACTACCCCTCGCTTACACCCCAACCAACGTTCTCTCCAGCTACTTTCAGATGTACATCATCTGTAATTATGCAACTAGTGGGCCAAAAAAAGTGTAAGTAGTCCATCGCTTGCAGCAGTAGACTCCCCCGTCATTAATCTCTTATTTTTACATAACGTAAGTATGGTCACGCAATTTTTGGTACACACAGGTGCTTTCCATTCTCTTCTGTTAAGGCCACTCTCCAGGACACGACATAGTCTAAGTCTGCCGACATCCGGCTGGTAGCTGCCAACAGATCTGAGATACCCATCCATGGTTATAAAACTCTGACATTATTGTTTGGAAGCGCCAAATATAATTGGAAGTTTCTCGTTGCTGACATCACATTACCAGTCCCCGGTGTGGATTTCCTCACATTTCCACCTCCTGCTTGATGTCGTTCACTGTCGGTTATTCAACTCGGATGTGTACTCCTTGACACATCTCCAAACAGCCCCTCCAACCTCACTCTCCACATCAGCGCACTCGCGTATGCATACGCCCACCTCCTCACTTTGTACCCTGAAACTTTTCGTCTAGAACTTTGTCAAACGACCACGGTTCCAGCCAGATACGGTATTTGTCACCATATCAAGAAGACAAGGCCATTGTATTCGCCAGCTACTAAACAAATGTTAGCTGAAAGGGAAGAAACAGGCTTTTGCCAAAAGGCCTCAAGCCCATGGTCATCACCCTTGCACATCGCCCTGAAGAAAGATGGCTCTCTGTGTCTATGTGGGGATTACAGGCACCTGAACATGCAGACAAAACTGGATCAATGCCCCTTCCCAAACTTTTAGAATGTTTTTTTAATAAGTTTGAGGAATCCTTCCATGATCTAAATCCCACTTTGATAAATGTTCGCTTACCATAAGTCGCAAATCTTTAAAAGTCAACTTTTTATTGTTAGCTAGTCTTAATCACAACAGAAAATGTATAAAACTAAGTGTGATGTTAAAGTGATGACACTTCGATAGGAATAACGGAAAACCAGCTGTTGTTACTTCATGGGGTTTGGGGATTTAGGGGGCAAGGTTAGGCTTGGGAAGGGCAAGTTGAGTCTTAAAAAGGCAATTTTCCCCCAGACACCCCCCTCCAAATGACGACCCATCATCAGGGATCTTAAATGAAGTTAGAACTAAAGTGCTAACTGCCTTTTTTTAGGATTCACCTGGTTTCGGTCTGATTTAGGGTCTCTGGTGACATTATTGATAGCGATCTTATCTTTCATTTGACGTGGTTCGGGTACGATCCCTATGTAAGGTATTAATCAACTCTTGTTGAAAAAGATATAGTGTTGATTTTTATCATACATTGACTAATTGGGGTGACTCGAATTGAATGATATCAACTAGGTAACCTGGTGGGTAAGTAAGTTGGATAAAATTTGCTAGTATGTAAGAAAGTGCTCTCACCAGGTAAATCTTTAAATGTTATTAGCACTTAGGTACTGACAGCTTGTAAGGCCTTTGGGGGCACTGCTGATAGCAACCTTGCCTTTTAAGTGAAGAGACTAGGATTCGACCACAATGTGAGGTAAAAATTTATATGTATTATTACAACTAGCAAATTGCGTAAACTCTCAAGCTCCAAAACTCACCTGCTTTATTTTTACATAAATCTGATACACCCGAGAATACCTTCGAGCTTTGAGAGTAATACGCAAATCCCACATGTTAATATATATGAACACTGAATATCTAAAGGCCTCTTTAAGTTACACGCAAAACAAAACTGGGTGATTACTTTACTTTTAACGGGAACTATTCTTAAATCAACCTATTATTTCGGTTCTTAGTCAGGGATACGAGCCAGGTACTGAAATAATCATTGTTGAACGAAATAATACACACTTTACAAAAAATATATATTCTATAGAAATAACAATTCAGCAGTAATACCAAAAATAAATGGCACTTCAAGAATGATACAAACACTTGTTGTACTAGAAACTAATATATGGATGTATTAAATTTTGACAATTAATGGAAAAGTTAGCACCCTAACACTATAATAAATAAACAATAATTACACTTACATATACGTAACTGTTACCCTTACATCCTATGGGCTCTTACAAGGTTACAGAACGGTTAAGCAAAAATAAATGTGCTTCACTATTTAATTGAATCATACAGGACCAGTCACAAAAAATAAATTAATTTTACAATATAAACTGTACTTACAAATAAACTTCACTTCTTTCAAATTAAACACACAATAATATCAAAAATGTTTGAACAACACTATACACGATATACATTGGAGAGAAAACACTATGGCTGAAGAGGTGCTGGTGAGAAGATTGTCGGACTTTGGCTCTTTCGGAATGTCAGGCTGGATCTCCCTCCTCTGTATTGCTAGGCCCTATATATGTCATGCTGAGTGGCTCTAAAAACTTCCAGTTCATTACAGCAATGCATTTTCGATGTGTGTGCACATGGTCTGGGCAGCCTCTCACGACGTCAGGTTGCCAACTTAGCAGTTTGAAGTAGGGTTCTATTCGTCGCCTGATGATGGGAACACACTCAGCTAACTCCGGCCACCTCATCAAGTAACATTAAAAAACAGAGCAAGTTTAGGCCCTTCACGCAACTTCCAACCACGTGGAAACATGATGCAATCCCTAGCGTTTATACCTCATGTGTGTCATCCATACCTTTTAACAAGATTACATAAGACTTCATAACCAAACTACGTGAAATAAAAATCTATTTCTTTAAAATAACGTAAACTTATATGATACGGAACTGAATGAAAACGCAACTAAATGAATGACGACAGTCTTATGTAATTTGCATACATTTACTTAATCCTACGTGAGTGGGGCCCACCTTACGAGCTGGCTATACATCTCTTAAATACACAAATGAAATGCGTAAATAAAATAATCTACTCGCAAGTTAGACCAGCTTCATAATATATATATATATATATATATATATATATATATATATATATATATATATATATATATATATGTGTGTGTGCGTGTGTGTATATACATAAATATATACATATATATATACATATATATATATATATATATATATATATATATATATATATATATATATATATATATATGCGTGTGTGCATATATATATATTTTATATATATATATATATATATATATATATATATATATATATATATATATATATATATATATATATACATACATACTTACACACACACATATATATATATATATATATATATGTTGCATATACCGTATATATACAATATATATATATATATATGTATGTATATATATATATATATATATATATATATATATATGTATATTGTATATACCGTATATATATATATATATATATATATATATATATATATATATATATGTATATATATATACAATATATATACATGTGTATAAATATATATATATATATATATATACATATATATATATATGTATATATATATATATATATTGTGGTGAAAGGGTTTGTGTATCGCCCTGATCAGTAATGCTGTACTAGTCAGGACCACCCATACTTAGCTAGTTTGTTGTGAGCGATCAGACGAAAATCTCCCACCAACCTCAATACGCACTGGCCAGCATAGTGATTAAAACTGACCAAACCCAAGACATGTCTTAGGCCTTTACCATGCAGTGGACTTGTTGTTGTTGTTGTTGTTGTTGTTGTTGTTGTTGTTGTATATATGATAAATGCATTTACATACGTATATGTACATAAAAGGATTGATTACTAATATTAGTATTACTATTATGCGGAATGCATGTTGCGTTTAGATTTAGACAAATTTCATAGGAAAGAAGAGCTATTGATTCCCAGTTAACCGATCGTGGGGATACAGTGAGGAAGGGAGATGGCAATAATGCTATATTCATACACATATCAGTTGAAAATCTCAGATCTGATAGAAAGAACGCAGAGCAAATATTATCTAAGGATGATCTGTTAAAATGCAAAATTTATGAGAGTATAAAACTCGAGTGTTTCAAATTTGATTTCTTTATTATTTTGAATTGCATAGAAATTGCAAAATTTTTTTGAGACTGTTATGGAAAAGAATTACTATTATCAATATATTTCATACTTTTGTATTTCTTCTATATAACTTTTAACAACCAATTTTTGTCTGGGATAAAATAATGATAAAGGTATGAATGAAAAATGATTTTATTTTTTAATTTTAATTATATCATAATTTTTAACGTTCTGATTTTTTCATGAGCTCTATAAATTACCATGTTCCAGCTCTTACTGCTACATAATAAAAAAATTAAATACTTTTATATAAACTTCCACTGTTCAACCTTTTTCTTTTTGCTATTTTCAACCATCGAAAGCATCTTTGGGTCGCAAAAATGTAAGAAATACGAAGAGCAACATGTTGCAAAATATATCTTATGGAAGAATCCTTTCAGAGTCCTTTCACTCGACAGCTAATCTTATCAGAGCATCATGGATTTGGTCTTGGAAGGCAAAATATCATACACAACTTAACAAAATACACCATTCCTTGAAAGGTTTTACTTTATATGGCTCTTACAATAATCACATTCTAGGTATATAGCTAAATCTTCAATGATCTCTCATTTACACCACACACTTGCTCTCTTAAGATTTTTGATATCCGCAAACTTGTTAAAATTATATTTATCAAAAATGTTTTCAGGATTATTCTTAGTTTTGTGTTTCTTTTAGGTTTTACTGCGAACCGAATGTTGACTCAAGCTGTCGCTCACTTATCGTTACATTCCATGAAAATATTTCTATCCCTGAATGAAAGGTACATCGGCAATTTGTTAGTGATTTCTCCACACCTCTTATTATAATCACGCTAAACATGCTGCATTAATATATATATATATATATATATATATATATATATATATATATATATATGTGTGTGTGTGTGTGTGTGTGTGTATATGTATACATACAGTATATATGCGAGCAA
>NC_090728.1:100541390-100543890 GCF_036898095.1 Palaemon carinicauda
AAGGCTCTACCAAACGCGGTAGAGCCCAAGGAACAGGTCCAGCCTCCTCTCATACAACTAAAGATCGACGCAGATACAAATAAGGCACTGGAAGGCATGGACATCCACCAAGAAAGGATGTCAGAAGTGTCCACTGACACTGAGCAGGACCTACTGCAAGGAGGCCCTGAAGAAGACGTGGAACATCCACAAGCGGAGGAAGAAAGATCCGTTTCAACGGCAACCGAAGACCCTCAGTTTGCCGGGACGGCATGCCAATCTAAGCCGTCAACTTCTTCAACCCCAACTCCACAACCAGTTGCACAGGTCGACATGAGCAAAGCTATCATCACGTCGATTCAACGGATGACGAAACTGTTCCTACAAGAGATGATGAAACAGTCAATCAAGCAGCAGCAGATACTGTTGCAGGAGTGGGCGGACCACCCTGGACCTACCAAGGGCTCAACTAAGAAGCCCCTTAGAGTGTTGGATCTCCCTCACTGCTCCGAAACCTAACTTTTCAGCTTACCCAGAATGTTACGTGAGACTGCGGGATGAACATGCAGCCCGCGAGGAAACAGTACCCAAAGAGGTCATTGTCTTCGAGCATGACAAGGCGCAAACCATCCTCTTGAAAACCTTGAAAGGAGCTGGGTACACCAACTCCAAAGTCTCAGCACTGAGCAAGAGATATCCCACCTTTCTTGCTCCTTCCTCCATCTCTTTCCCCTTTTCGGAGAAAGCACTAGACTTTGCCGTTAAGACAAATCCTGCCCAAACCTAGAGGAATGCAAACCATTCTCTCTATCACTGTTTACTTGCGAGGAGAAGTGGAAGGATGTACACCTAACCTTCTCCCTCTCTAAGTTGGATCCAGAGATAGCAGGTCAGCAATTCAATGAGAACCTTCCGAAGTTGCCAGATCATCTTCTGAGGAAGGAACAGGAGACGAAGGAGATTTGCAGCCTCCCTTTCTCATCAGAACTGCTTAGAAATGAGTGCAGGTCTACATAACACCCCAGAAATGTTCATCTTCCTGACAAAGTCTCACATGGGGACCCTTGTGAAAGACTTATATGCTTTCCTCAGAGCAAGGAGAGCCTGCAGAGAGTTTGTTTTGATCTCAGCGACCATAAGACACGAACCCAGTTAGCTGATTACCTCGAGCATCTGGGGTAAAGACCTTTTCCTACAGGAACTGGTCCAAGAGATCATAGCCAGAGCCGCCACGGAGAACAGGAACCTTCTCGAAAAGTGGGGCATGAACTCAAAGAGGAAATCTTCCTCGGACGGAGGTCCCCAGCCTAAGAATAAAAAGGTAAGGATACCACGCAGACCTGCACAACTTCCTGCCTTGACTATGACCACGATGCCTCAGACCAACAACTGGTAGCCCAGTCGCCATTGTTTAGCCCTAACTTCGAGAGGCAGTCAACTTCCTTTCGCCCTAGTCAGAAAGGAAAAGGCCCAAAGAGAAGGTCTTCTGGAGGTAACTCCTCCCGGGGCCGAGGAGGAGGTGGTCGCGGAAGCAAATCCGCAGGACCCCCCAAGCAATGACGGGCTCCAGGTAGGAGAAAGACTGTATCACTTTCGGGATCGCTGGACCTTCGATCTCTGAGCCCACAGCCTAATCACTAATGGACTCGGGTGGAAACGGAACAAAACTCCACCCCGTTTTCCAGAATTCTTCCAACACTCCACCCCTTTGCTAGAAGAATATACCTCAGAACTCTTGAACAAGAAGGTAATAAGGAAAGCGAAGTCCATCAAATTCCAGGGAAGGCTGTTTGGTGTTCCCAAGAAAGATTCAGACAAACTCAGTCATTCTAGACTTGTCTCCACTCAACAAGTTCCTCGAGAACAAGTTCATCGAGAACAACAAGTTCCGGATGCTTACTTTGCAACACATAAGGACCCTTCTACTAAAAGGGGCGTACACAGTCTCAATAGACCTAGCAGATGCTTACTGGCATCTTCCAGTGAGTCGCCCTTTCTCTTCCTACCTAGGATTCAAGCTAAAGAAGAGGTTTGTTTTCAGAGCAATGCCCTTCGGACTGAACACAGCCCCAAAGATATTCACGAAGCTAGCGGACACAATCGTCCAGTAGCTACGTTCCGAAGGAGTTCAAGTGGTACCATATTTAGATGATTGGCTGGTATGGGCAGCATCCAAGACTACTTGTCTGCAGGCAGCTGACAAGGTGATCCAGTTCCTGTTACACCTGGGCTTCAAGATCAATCGCAAGAAGTCTCACCTTTCTCCATCTCAGAAGTTCTAATGGCTAGGAATCAAATGGGACTTAAAGTCACACCGCCTCTCCATTCCATCCAAGAAGAGGAGAGAGATAGCAGGATCTGTCAGGAGACTAATCCGTCACAAGAGGATTTCAAGACGCCAACAGGAAAGAGTATTGGGCTCTCTCCAGTTCGCAGCAGTGACAGACCCGATGCTAAGAGCACGTCTAAAAGATGCGTCAGGAGTCTGGAGAAGATACGTATCAAACACTCAAAGAGATCA
>NC_090728.1:100551390-100553890 GCF_036898095.1 Palaemon carinicauda
AGGACCTAAAAGATTCATTTGTCGTATAAATTTTTGGGCATTTAGATTAATACACAGTGTATTCCATATTGTCAAATCCCCATTATCAAAGCACGTAGAAAAGAAGAAAGCTTTCAGTTTCTTCTTGAAAGCCTTATTGTTTTCAGTCTTTCGGAAGTTTAATGGTAGACTCTTGTATAGGGTTAGGCGGTTGTACTCTAAGACAATAATAAGCAGTAAGTAACAATAAGAAACAATAAGTAACAATAAGTGTGGTGAATATTTTTATTTGATTATTGATGGTTGAGTGGGAAACTTGCTGTTCCAAGAATCTCTCCCCTACAACATGCAACAAAGATTAACAGGGGAAGATAGGAGAACTAACACTCAAGGGCACAGCACTCTGGCAATAGCTTTGGTGATGCAGTTCACTCCAATAGAAAAGTGTCCTCTGCCCAGAGACATAAAAACTCCACAAGAGAATTAAAGTAATTAATTGAAAGGTCAACCTTAGCTCTGTTAATTTCAAGGCCATTCCGCTCTAAGGCTCTATTTCGGCTCTGTCTTAGTGACCCCAGGGAGATTATGGACAGGAATTTTGCATTATGAATGAAGACAATGGCAATGAATGGGAGTTAAAAATAAGGATCTTTACCTTCGAAGCACTGAGAATGAATCATATGTATATATGGTTAGTTTCTTGGGCATTGTCCTGCTTGATAGGGCTATGTCACTGACCCTTGCCTAATAACCTTGCTAATACCCTTAAGTTATTCAGATAGACTTACTCTTCAATATCTGGGGTACGCTATCCCGAAATAAATACTTATATTGCAAACACAATCAATATATAAAGGGTGTAGAAATATCGACATGAACAACCTAATCTAATTGCTTTATTAAACAAAAATTACGACATTAAATTGGACATCTTAATTTCAGCAACAAAATGGTTAAAACAAACATAATTAAAGCAATCAAAGAAATGCAAATTGGTAATAAGAAATATTTCTGACTCGAGGTCTTTGCCAGAGGAAATATGCCTGAATTATGTAAAAAGACAGTTGAAACTATATAATGAAAAATGAAAAATCTATCCTAAAGATGGGGGAATTTCAGTGTGAATTAGTGTGCATATGCATTTCATAGACACATGCACACACACACACACACACGCACACACACACACACACACACACACACACATATATATATATATATATATATATATATATATATATATATATATATATATATATATATATAAAGTGCATATGCACGCACACACACTCATATACATACATATATATACAGTATATATATATATATATATATATATATATATATATATATATATATATATATATATATATATAATATATATATATATATAATTACCTGCACTTGTCTGGAAAAATGGTCATTGTTCTAGCTTGTTCGCACCCTTGGTTGACTGGTTCACCCCTCTGTGTTCCTCGCTTCTTGGTAGATAGGGATTGTTGACACAGCCTACAGGCTCGTTTTCCTCTCTCCAGCTGTCAGGACACCAAGACTTGTCTATCCTTTTCTGGTTAGTGGGGGAGAAACTTATCTTTGGGAAGTTGGGGTGAGCCAGAATTGGGCACTGAAGACTGACCCGTCCGGTCAGGGCAGCTTCTTGCTAGCGAACTAAGCATACGGGGCCGAGATCAATTCAAATTGATTCACTTGGGTCAGCTCTCAACAGGTTTTGTGTGTAACAACGCAGTTGAGGTACCATATTGAGACTTTTGGGCTGGGCATTATATTTGTGAAAGGAGTGAAGTGGAGGCAGGCTTTTGTTCAAAATGCAAAGAGAAATCTTGCAACTCAAGGGAACATACATAGTGACAATCCTACCTATTCTGGCATACTAAAGTGAATAACTTAAATAGTAATTATGAAAGGGCTGGTGTGATGGGCAAAACATCCTAGAATTAACTAGACCTGCACTGGTACCGAGAGATAAAAGTAAGGTGCTGATAAATCAGAAATATTGAAATTACATTCAAACCCAATGTAATAATTTATCTCCAAAGACATAGTTTAAGGAAAGAATCAAGGTTACGCAGCGTACAGTATTGTCTTTGTCTTACGTTTCTACACGTGTCCGTGGAAGAAAATATAGTGCAAAAGAAAATATTTCAAGGGTGACTATTATATTAGTAGGAGCGATCAAAATACTAAAGGAAAGAAGAAGAGAGAAAAAATTTTTTACAACAAGAAGCAATAAGTAATAATGAGAGGCAATAAAAAAGGGGGATCCACTAATAGCTATGTTTTTCATGGTAGGCTATTCAATATCCATGCCACTAGCTGATCCAGGGGTTGGTTGCGGGGGATGACGACCCTCCCCCTTGAAAAAGAAAAGAAAAAAAAAAGAAAAAAAAAAGTTTACCTGATAAAGTTGGGTTTTTCAATGAAATTTTACTATTAGACTTGGGATTTTCAGGAATAAAAGTTTGACTGTTAAACTCGACCTATTGGTGGAAAATATTAATTA
>NC_090728.1:100558890-100561390 GCF_036898095.1 Palaemon carinicauda
AGCCTACTAAATTCTTAATTATCCCTTGTGAATTGTCCACTTCTACATAATATTACAGTTGTAGCTAACAATACAATTTTATTTTATTTAGATTTCATCAAAACGTTATATCTGAAACATCTGAAACATCTGAAACATACATTGTCAGTCATAAGTGAAAATATACAATTGTACCCATCAATCAAACATTTCCTAAGCAATCACACCTCTAGCTTGGTTTTCTATTGTTACTATTCTCGCTACTTTCATTCGTTTTCGTTGCCCTGGTTTTTTTTCCCACCCGTGGAAGCTGTTCCAATGCGGGCACCATCCGTAGAGTCTAGGAGACTTACAAGCTTCTCTGGAGCAATCAGGAATTTGCTAAAACACCAAAGAATCGATTCATTTAACTGAAAGGTCGGCGATCACACTAAAAATTCCCTCCATCAACAATCCACAGTTGGCCGGCGTGGTGATGAAATGGCCAAACCCCAGACATGAAGGGGGACGCCATAGACCTAGAAACGGCAGCATTTGTTGCTGTTGACGTATACTTAGGGTGACCATTTATTTGAACAGCCAAAGGGGGACAGAAGTATATAGCTCATGTGCATTTGCACTCATATTGAGTCATCATGACATAAATGCGTAAGTTCGATATATAGATATTCTCAAAAACAGGCTCTGATAAAAGGTCTTCTATTTACTGTGTTTCTATTCAGACATTACTACTGACATTTTAAATAAAAAAATTTGTTTATTCCATTAGGTCAAATTGTAAAGATTGTCACACAAAGAGAGGAAAAAAATACATAATTCTTTAGTGCATTATTAGATTTATTCTATTTTAACTAAGTATATTCAATAACAAACTATGATAATTTAGAACTGCTATCAATTACAGTGTTTTTATTCAAAAATTATTGCTTACATTTTAAACAGAAAATTATTCTTCAATTCTTAAGGAAATTTGTACACATTACACAAAAAGAGGAAACAAAATCTTATATCATTCCTTGGTGTATTTTTGACTTGATTTGAGTTTCTTTAGGAGTGATGGGCGAGTTTCAAGATATTCATTAAATTCACTGAAATTCAAGTCGAAGTTGCATTTCACTATTAGTGCAGACTTCAAAGTAGATACTTGTAACTGGTGTCCAGAAGTTGTTCATCAGGAAGAACACTCTCTGTACTGTAGGAGTATTGGAACCAGGTAGACTAAGACAAAATTCAATAACTTTTGTTATGTTTCTGAAAAGAATGATTTATTATCAAAGTAGCAGAAAATATCTACCCATTTTCTATCCACCTTGTCGTGATTTTCACTTCGACAATTATGTGATTAGTTCTAAGCCCGATGTTAAGGGCGGATAACAAGACCTTGAAGAGGTAAGCCTCCCAAAACCGTCCAGGAATCAAACAAAATACGGCTACACTTTTACAATTTTATTACAAAATTAGTTATTTGATAAGGGAATAACATATTAAAACATTTACACTGATTAATAAATGAATTATCTCACTCGAAACAATTACACGTGCTCGTGGAACTAAGTCCACATCGGACTTAAAAAGAGAACAAAATACACCCAATTTTATCAAAATACCTTGGTAGACCACATACCAAGGCTTACTATCGTAATTTAGTGAATGAATCTGATCCCCAATCACAAGGATCACCGAAATATGTACAGATACAAAACTCACATCAAACTTACAAAAAACTATGGAGAAACCGACCTGGTTACACAAGGAGCAGAGACGTAACAATATAGACAACTTACTTGTTCTGGGGATATTAGGCAAAGAGGACGATCGGAGCTCCTGCAGCTCCGATGAAAACTCCAATTTCCCGCGCTGACTAAAGTGTCCTTGGCAGAGGGGAGGGAATTCTTACCTTATTAATTTATAAGGGGTTGGTTAAAGCTTCTTTATCTGCCACAAGACTGAGAAACTGTTAAAGTCTTACTTTAAATACAAGGGGGAGTTTAATGATTCGGCTGAAGGCCATAATTTGCCGTAATCCACCAGCTTAGGGAGTCCTTGGCTCTATACATATACATAAGACATTTTCATCGTGTTATAGTAAAATGACGTTACATTCGTGATTCATAAATTACAAATACTCAATTTCTTTAACACCTGCTCCTTCCCTACCAGGTGGTTAAGTTTTAGGCCCTAATACCGTCCCGTATTAGACCATAGTCATTCGTCTCAACGCCCGCGAGATCTTCCAGCCTTCCCTCAATTTAACGTATCGTTTGTGGAGTTAAATGGCGGGACTTTCGAATGATCAGTTCGAAATTCCCGACACACCTCGACATCACTTACTTCCCACTGTTACATCTTTTCATCGGTCGAGAAATTTTTCACACATGTAATTTCGTCAAAAAGTTAATTATCATCTATTTCTAAATCAGGTCTTATCCCTTGAATAAAGTTCACTGCTTCCTGAACCTGAGACCAACATATTGAATTACTCTGAAGAAGGACACAATCAAAATTTCTCAGTTCATCAAAT